>NC_068351.1:29635032-29821373 GCF_014633365.1 Diospyros lotus | reverse complement strand
CTTAAATAATTACATTTTTATGACAATTTTTGCCCTTATTTTTAGCAAAGAATTAACCCTCTTGTTTACGCAATCATGGTTTTTCTTTTCCACCGCCATCTCCTTTTCAAATCTCTTCCTCTCTCTCTTCATCTTCTCTCTCTCTATACTTTAATTAATTTTTTTATAACACTTGAAACTTATATATATACACTAATTAATTTTTAAATTATCATTCTATAACTACTAAGGGTATTATGGAAAATTATACAAAAATAAGTTATTTTATAGCTTATGGTATCAAACACCACAACTACTTAACTACAACTTCTAAGAAGCTGCAGCAAACAGGTTCACAACTTATTCTAAGTTTTAGAAGCTATAATCTAAGAAGCTATAAGCTATAATTTCTTTAATTAAGCTACAACAAACAGGGCCAGAATGTAAAAGTAGAATTTAAAGCAATAATGGAAATAGGGAAAGAGACAATTAAACCACACAAGAGACAAGAATTTATCCTGGTTTAGATTGCTGTGAGTAATTCTACATCTAACCTTGGTCCGAGAGAAATCCATTAGAAATCCAAATTGAATCAATACAAGAAGCCCTCACATCTATCACATGAGTACACCGCTCCACCGAGATTACAAAAAACCTTTATAATCAGTCTTTTCTCTCAGTTTTCAGAATAACACTCGTATACAAAATGAATGATCAAGTAAATCATGACTGTCAGCCTAAGCCTTCTATTTATAGAGGATTTGGGCGGATATTACAAAGGTGTTTTCAGAACAACACTCATACACAAAGTGAATGATAAGTAAGTCACGACTGTTTGCATAAGCCTTCTATTTATAGAGGATTTGGAAAGACTAAGGATAATTTTAAGACTCATATGGATTTGGAAGCAATGGGCATAAGAAAAGAGTTGCACTTGCAACGAGATGGTGACAAGTTTCTGATGTTGTTTGCATTTTACAGTTTGTCATTGACAAAAAGGAAAAAGTTTTGTGAATGGTTAAATTCAATTAAATTACCAGATGGGTATGCATCAAAACTAGCTCGGTGCGTAAATATTAATAATTGCAAAATATTGGGTATGAAAATTCATGATTATCATGTATTCCTATAGCGGTTACTTGCAACTGCAGCACATGGGTATTTAAAAAATGATCATATACTGTATTGTCAAAGTTGAGTTTGTTCTTTAAGGATCTGTTGTTGAGTTTTGCATTGAGTATTTTTCTAGAAAGATAGAGGGAATCAAGAGAACTCTCAAGTGATTGGAAGCGGCTAAATAGACTAAGTTAGGAAGAGGCTATCTTATGTTGTATATATGAAGGGTAGTTTAGACTTTGTGTAGTCTAACTTAAAACCTTTGTAATATCCGCCCAAATCCTCTATAAATAGAAGGCTTAGGCGAACAATCATGACTTACTTAATCATTCATTTTGTATACGGGTTTGTTCTGAAAACACCCTTGTAATATCCGCCCAAATCCTCTATAAATAAAAGGCTTAGGCAGACAGTCGTGACTTACTTGATCATTCATTTTGTATATGAGTGTTGTTCTAAAAACTGAGAGAAAAGACTTATTATAAACGTTCTTTGTAATCTCAGTGGAGCGGTGTACTTGTGTGATAGATGTGAGGTTTTATTGTATTGATTCAATTTGGATTTCTAGTGGATTGCTCTCAGACCAAGGCTGGATGTAGGATTGCTCATAGCAATCTGAACTAGGATAAATCCTTGTCTCTTGTGTGGTTTGATTGTCTCTTTCCCTATTTCCATTATTGCTTTAAATTCTGCTTTTACATTCCGTTGATTGATTTGTATTCGAGTGAGGGTGTGTTTTACATTTGGCTGAAGATTTGAGTGGTCCTAACACTCCTAATCATAACATTTGTGTTCAAAAACTTTGAGAGAAATGGAATAGTCCAAAGGTCTTTTAGGAGGTAAGGAGTTAGGCTCTACAAACAGGTCCTCAAACTCAACTAATAGTATGTTAAGAGAGTCGAGTTCATGTACCTCCCAATGGTGATGAAGTTGGCTGCTGACAGTCAGCATTAGTTCACCTTCCTGCTTCTGATTTCCCCCCATGTTGTCCATGGCATGAATAGAGAACAGTTGTGCCACTTGAGACAACTTGTTTTTGAACATCTTTTGTAGCTTCCTCCCAGTAATCATCTTGCATATATTTGTTTTTGTGCTACCTGTAAGAGTCATATTCCTCCCATCTTTTTCAAAAGTCACTTCCATCCTATTAAAGTCAAAGCTAATGGGGCTTACATTCTTCATCCAGTCAACCCCCAAAACTATATCACATCCTCCTGGCTTCAACAACCTCATATCAGCTTCAAAGTCCTTTCCATGCATCTCCCATTAGAATCCAACACAGGCTGACTTGCTAAATACCTTGTTACCATTGGCCACAGTCACTAACAGGGGTTGTGTGCCAGTGAGTTTGTTGCCTAATTTCTTAGTTGTGCTCTCATCAAAGAAACTATGGTGCTCCCGCAATCTACTAGGACCATCAAATTGCAGCTGTGCACCTTTCCTTCCACTTTGATGATCTTGCTATTGGTTAAACCCCTTAGGGCATGCAAGGAAGTCTCCCCATTATCTTCTCCTTCTATCTCAGTTGTAACTGTTGGTACCTCTTCCCCTGCCTCTACTTCTTCCTCTCCTTCCAATAAGAGTAACTGCCTCTTCCACTGATGCCCTGTTGCATATTTATCCCCACATAGAAAACATAATCCTGTCTATCTTGTTTATTCAATAATCCTTTCCCCCAGTAGCTGATTAGATGTAGCAGTGGATGGAACAGCCAAACTCCTAGAGCTATGGCCAATCTTAACTACCTCCTTATTGAACCCCTTAATTACTTAATGTAAAGCACTGGAGCTTGTCCCCCTTGGCTACAACCTCTGCTTCTTCATTAAAGCTCCATTGTAAGCTCTTGTAACCTAGCACTCTCAGTTGCCTGTTTGATGGTCCTTGGCTACAACATCTTCACTGTGGGCCTTAATTTGTCACTCAAGTCAGTAATGAGGCTTAAGACAAAGTAGACTTATGTCAAATAGGGGTTGAGGTTTAACATAAGTGATTTTAGCTCCTCAAATTTTAGTTGATAGGTCTACACTGAATCCTCTTATCTTAATTTGTTAAACTCCTCTAAAACATCCTATCTTAATTTGTTAAACTCCTCTAGAACATCCATCATGCTTTGATCCCCAAACCTCTCACACAAATCTTCCACAAACTCTGCCCATTGGCAGCCATCTCTAACCTTGATCCAACCTTGGAACCAGGCATTCCCTACATCATTGAGGTAAGTAGAAGCCAATGTGACCTTCTACTAGTCCGAAAAATTGTACAGGGTAAACATTCTCTCACACCTTCTCACCCACCAGCTAGGGTTATGCCCATCAAATAGGGGAATCTCTAGCTTAGGCATAGGAAAGCATAGTTGATTAGAGGTAGCCTGTACTTCTTTCTTTCTTTATACTATGTTGTCCCCAACCACTACCTGTTCTACCTCAAATTCTAAGAATCTGGCTACTCTATGGATCACTCCATTCCCAGGTAGGAGTGGATCCAATCTCTCTCTAGGAGGAAACTCATGAGGGAGACTTACTTGGGGCAATTTGGAGAACAACATAAAACAGTCCAACCTCTTTGCCAATCCATCCATCGAGTTCTCTAGCTTCTGATCCATGGTGACAATCGCTTCATGGTTCCTGTTCGATCCAATCTCCGATGAATCAACCTTGGCTTGCAAAGTGGAGATCATCGAGTTGAATTGTTATAGTTGGGATTCAAAGTTCTTCATTCTGGCGTCGTCTGCAATCAGAATTGAGATCACAGGTGGGAATCGCTGGGCGAGGATGTGCTCTGGTGCCAATTTGTCAAATCCTTGAATTTGAGAGATAATCCTTGAATTAGGGGAATTGAGAAGAAATTTGGGGAGAGAGGGAATGAACAGAGAGAGAGAGAGAGAGAGAAAAGGGACTTTGAGCCGGATAGCAGAATTTGTCTCAATAATTCTTCAATGACTTGAATTAGTCTGGATCAATTATTGTATACTGATCCCTAGCGGTTGGGAATGGTGCCAAAAGGCTGCCAAATTCAAATGAAGTATAACTGCCTGTACGTACCATCTAAGTACAATTAACTATAGCTATACCATCTAACCATTACAATGTACAACCACCCCCCCCCCCCCCCCCCCCGGCGGGGGCCAAACAGCAGTAGGTACATGACAACTTGCATATTGGAAAAACAAAGACAGGTAAAACAAGTAGCAGCAGCAGCACTAAAAAGGCAAACACAGCTGAAGAACACAAGACGTAGCAGCAAGTATTAAGAAGACAAAATAAGGCACGCCAGATTTGTATTTGGGAATTTTCCCCCTTCTCACGGCTGCTTTGAAAAGGAAAACAAAGTATGAAGATTGAAAGAAAAATAAGACATACACAATTGATCTCAGAAAAAGGTTTGAGAGTCTCAAATTTACCAAGCTAAGGAGAGGGAGGGTTTTTTAATACATGATCTGAACTTTGTTGATTGTACAGAGGAGAGGACCGCCGCAGATCATCACTAGAATCAACAAGGGTCGCTGAAATGTTGCCCGAAGGATTTTCAGATTTCAATTTCTATCGCACGAGGAACAGAGGAGAAAAGAGATGGTTGAAGTTGGGATTGAGCGGATGATTTCTGGTTGGCAAATTTTGTTCAGCAAGTTCAGGAGAGGAGCAGAAAATTCATGGGAATGGAATAAAACATATATATATTTATTAGTTTGGTTGGATAAAAAATAAATAAGAAAAGATGAACTGACTGATATTTGTCACAGCCCATGAAAACAGGAACATGAATCTTATATCAGAACCAGGGCCGGACCTGGCCCGTGAATATTTGATTCTTTGGGGGCCCATAAAATTGGGAACCCCCCAAGGGCCCACTGTCAGCCGCCCACCTGCCTCGCGCCTGGCCTTCTCCCCCTCTCGCTTTCGCTCGCTGCCCAGCCTTTCTCTCGCTCCGTCCGTCACTCCTGCCCTCGCCCTCGCCTCTCGCTGCTCGCTGCCTCTCTCTAGCTCCGTCGCAGTTTCGCACCCTCGCCGGCTCGCCCTCGTGGCTGGTGCCTCTTGCTCCTGCGTCGCTCGCTGTCGCTGGTCGATCGCTACCTCTCGATTGCCGATTGGCTCATCACTCATCAGATTCAGTCTTTCAGATCTGCTTCTCAGAGGCTCTGACTTCAGTCTCCATATCTGCTTCAACTTTCTTTCCATCCGACTTCTTAATTAGCGGTTAGTTGCTCCTTCATTTCGTTTCGTTTATGATGCATTCGGAGATTTGGCTTGCTTGCCTATGTCTATTTTGTTGATGTTTGCTGAATCTGGTAAAAGCAAATTTAATTTTATTGATGTTGCTCTATTTTGTTTATGATACATGACATGATGACAACTGTTTTCTTGTTAGAAGTTAGAACTAGAGTCTAGAGATGCCTGTTTATTTTTTTTTTATTATTATTATTACAAGTCTAGATAGTTTAAGATTATTATTATTTAAGTGTGCCTGTAAACGTATGTCTGGAGCTCAAAAAAAAAAAAAAAAGGAAACAGAGGGAAGAAGCATTAGTTCAATGTCAGACCGGTAATATGTTTAAATATTTTAATAGCAACACAGACAGAAGAAATAGTTGAAAACCTAGGTGAAACTTTGGTGAAGGAACAAGAAACTTGGTGACTATACTAGTTACAGTTGCATCTGCATAAAAATGGTTCTCTAAGTTGAAGTTGATCAAGACTTATTTCCACTTAACTATGTCATAAGACGGATTGAATGGATTGGCTATGTTGTCTATCAAGAAAAAAATGCTCGAACAATTTGGTTATGTAAACTTGATTTATATTTTTGCCTCTAAAATTGTAAAGAGAGTAGTTTTTAATTGATAATTTTGGAAATTTTCAATTTTATTCTTTGATATGGTATAAATATTTATTTATTTTTGTATGCTTTATTATGAAAAACTAAAATTTGAATGTATTCTATGATTCAGCGGCCCATTTTTAGATTTCGACTTAGGGTCCTAAAATCTCAGGTACGACCCTCATCAGAACCCACCATAAATGCAACCATAATGCTGTCAGAATCTAATTCAATTCTCTGAGAAAATCTCAAATACCCTTCGTAAACCTGGACAATGGGCAGTAAATTACTTAATTTTTATTTTCTAGATAAGTATAGCAAGCTGAAACAGACTCTCTTCACCTCGCTACCGAGCCAAAGCTCTGTACTTCAGAACATGAAGATGTCACAACATTCTTTCAACTTTGACTTTCCAAATTGTAACCACACAAACACAAAATCTTCACAACATCAGACAGAGAGAGCAACCATTTCGAATGAAAGTGCCGCACAAATGGCTTCCCTTGGCTCAGTGGTGGTATAATTCCTGCCATCACAGCTCCATTAAGATGTCACAATTTGAGGCATTGTATGGTTACAAGCCTCCCCTCCTACCTGCCATCATAGAACATGCTACAGTAGCAGCTGTGGACACCTACCTACAACAACGGCAGAATGTTTTACAGCTGTTAAGGAGCTGGCAACTGCTCAAAACCAGATGAAGCAGTTTGCTGATAGGAGGAGTGAAAGAGAGTTTGATGTGGGAGATGAAGTCTATTTGAAGCTAAAACATTCTCATCAAAGGGCCCTATCTCAAGGATAGGTTTCTAAATTGAGCACAAAGTTCTATGGACCTTCCCCTATTATCACAAGATCTGGACATGTTGCCTACAAACTCCAACTGCCTGCTGATTCCCAGATTCACTCAGTATTGCACTATTACTGCTCAAGAAGTCAGTGGAAACACAAGTTAGCCCCTCCTTACCCTCCTTTGTTAAAGATACTTCCCGTACTATGGAACGGGCTGCCATTTTGGACAAGAGGATCATTTACAAACAGGGAGCTCCTTTGATTCAAGTACTAGTAAAATGGTCTCACCTCCATCTGGATAACAACACCTAGAGTACCTACCACACTTGCTCAAAACAGTTTCCTCAAGCTGCCCACCTTCTCTGTATTTCTTGAGGACAAGAAATTTTTAAGGGGGAAAAATTGTCATGTACCTACTGCTGTTGGGGGCTTGTACATTGTATTGGTGGTTATAGCTATAGCTGATTGTCCTTAGATGGTAGCTACAGGCAGTTGTACTTCATTTGAATTTGGCAGCCTTTTGGCGCCATTCCTGACCACTAGGACCAGTATATAATAACTGATCCAGCCCAATTCAAGTCATTGAAGAATTATTGAGACAAATTCTGCTTTACCGCTCTCAAATTCTCCTCTCTCTTGATCTTTCCCTGTCTCATTCTCTATTCATTACCTCTCTCCCCGAATTTCTTCTCAATTCTCTCTAATTTCCTGCCCCAATTCTCACCAATCGACTGGGAATTCTCTGTCAGATCCAAGGATCCGACAGCAGTCTTTACTGTTTTCTTGTTTTTGTTCTTCAATAATGTTTGTCTTTGTTTTTTCTTTAACGCTGCTGTTGATTTGTTTTCTGGTTTGATTCTACTGTTTGCCATTTGATTATTTTTTTTTCTTGTAATGAACAAGTGAATTAAAAGTAGCATGAAAAAATTGTGATGAAAATATTTGAACTACAAAAATAATTTATACATATATTATGTATAAAATATACTGGGGTTCAGGTACCTATTATCCAATGAGGAAAGGGATGGAGATAGGAGCGAGGAATTAAAAAAAAAATACCCAACAGGGATAGGGACTGGGATGTCAATGAGGATGGGGAAGGGTCCCCTGTCCAAACCCTTCCCATTACCATTCCTAAAGTTCAGTATTTGCAGAGCGGAACTTGAAGCATTGAATTCAAGTGCTCATATCTTCTTGTACTTCTTTCATTAACTTTATAATTCTTGTAGAGTTGATGATACCTTTCAAAAAATGCAATTCATGGATCAAATTTCTCTTTCTTTTTCCAGTTTTCTTCTTTGTACTCACACTTGGCTAGGTCCTCGTGGATGGTACAAAGTAGTTATCTAAATGCAATTCAAGTAGTTGTTTTTATTTTCTTTGTTACCTCTTTGCCCCTCCCTGCTTTTTGAAGACAAGATGATGGAAAACTTTAAGACTTTAAAAGGTTTTTGTAGAAAACCAGTTGGTTGTCTCCTATCTGTGCTTATGTTTTATATTGTTGATATGTAGTGCAACCACCAGTGTAGGTATTGTAATGGGCATGTTCTGTACTGGAGGTGATCTTTGAGGTTTGGGATTCAATGCTCTATTTAGGATGGACTAATTTCAATAGCAAGATGGGGATGTTTGAGGTTTGGGATTCATTGCTCTATTTAGTATGGACTAGTTTCCATAGCAAAAATGAATAACAATCAACTTTTAAATGTCAACATGTTTGCTTCATGGTCAGAAAATCATGGAATAAAGTTTTTTATTTTCTTCTAAAGTCTTAACAAGAGCAGTTTCCTTCTTCATATTGTAGCTTTGATTTATCACCTGTTTCATCCTTTTTCTCGTTTTGGGTTCTAAAGCTGATTTTGTTTTTATTTTTAGGGTAGATTCCGTGAGGTTCCGGGCAATGCTTAACATCCCAGTTCATCAAGTTGCCGGACATCAAGCTGTTGATGGAAATCTTGGGCCACTTGTAGATAATTCAGGGCGGTTTTACAAGCCTCTTCAGAGTCATGAGCGCGGGTCCAGTGAGGTAGCCTTCTACACATCATTTGCTTCCAACACAAGGATCCCGGATCACATTCGCAGATATTTTCCCGTGTTCCATGGCACTCAGCTTGTAGAGGCATCTGATGGAACTGGCCTGCATCCTCATCTTGTTTTGCAAGATCTTGTTGCAGGTCGCATCAATCCCTCCATCATGGATGCTAAGATTGGCTCTAGAACCTGGCCTCCCCAAGCATCTGAAGACTATATAGCAAAATCCTTGAAGAAAGATAGAGAATCCACAAGCATCCCATTGGGTTTCAGGATATCAGGACTCCAAATATATATAAGTGAAGAATCTGGATACTGGAAACCTAACAAAGGGTTCATCAGGAGCTTTTCTGCTGATGGTGTTAGACTAGTGCTGAGGAAATTTGTTTCTTCCAATGTAACTGCAGATTCAGATTCAGATTCAGACCCAGATTGCGCTTTTGCATCAATAGTTTATGGTGGTTCTGCAGGGATTTTGGCACAGCTCCTGGAGCTGAAAGCATGGTTTGAGGATCAAACTATTTTCCATTTTTATTCTTGTTCTGTCCTCATGATTTATGAAAAGGAGTTGGCTTTGGAGGGAAGGAACTTTGTTGCAGAAGTCAAACTGATTGATTTTGCCCATGTCATGGAAGGTGGAGGAGTTATTGATCATAACTTCTTAGGCGGGCTCTGTTCTTTGATAAAGTTTATTTCAGAAATACTAACCACTCCAGACGAGAGCCAAAACTTGTCTGCAGAACTCTGAGAAGAACCAGTTTCCTTGCGATAATGTTACTGATCTATAAATGGAATATGGTGAGCTTTTTTAACCATATTCATTGCCTGCTAGTGGTTGACTCTATTTTGTAAGGCCTCGTTGAACTCCCTGTTATTGACTGGTCTTTATGTTGATCAGATCAGCAGGAACATTTTTATGAATTCAAGTTTTTTGAAGGGAATTTAATGCAATGTTACATCTTCCCTTCTGGCTATGAGTTTGACATGAATGTGTTTTCAAATTTGTGCATGTTCATTTCTGATGCTATATCATCCAACTGCTGTCCTAGTCATTCTTTTAGGCTTTTGTTATGATAATCTATGCCACATGATATGTGTGCATGAAACCTTGTGGCAGTAGAGTTTGTTCTCCATTCTGCGCCAGACATATAAAGCTACATTGTGGCTTGGCTTGGGTTACATATGCCCTTGATCCATGCACAAATAAATGGATCCTAAACATAGATAGTAATTAATTTGGAATTTGTTCATTTGGGTTTCAAGTAATGGTATTCTGCGTCAGCTATACTAGTACAAGAGGAGGACAGTGCCTCCACATGATTGAGGTTGAGGTAATTTTATGGTCTCTTGTTTTAATAATACTAAAAGAGTATTATCATCTTTCATTGTTCGGAGGTACTTGTCATACCATTATATTGATGATAGTATCCATCCCATTTTTTTTTCTTTTCATTTTAAGTGGAGCTAAAATTGGTGTTTGATGAGGTTGATTATTATTTTTTCTTAATTGCTTAATTTGTTTGGTTAGAGTTTTCTGACGTTTGGTTAGCTGATGGATCATTTCTCTAACTTTAGAATTTTCTAATTTACATTTGGGTATAATTGGGGAATGGTGTTGTCGTCTATAGTTCCATTATAGATGCAGCAGCTTTATTAGTCTTTGTTCTACCTATTGAAACATTGTCATTTAGCCGTTTCTGCAATATTTGTTACCTTTAAACCATGATTTGATGGTTGCTTGCAAAAGGTACATAAGTTATATTGACAAGATAAGGTGCCAATACTTGGGGCTTTTTGCTGTTGCTATTAATGGGTTGAAATCACAGGCAGTAGCAGTCTTGTGAATTAGATTCTAGCGGCATTGGATCAGTTTGTGGTTTAACTTTTGGTGGGCATCTTTTATGCTAGATATTAGTGGGGTGAGATCAGTTTACAATACAACTTTTTCGTAATCCTCCTCTTCTTTCAGCCTGATGGTATTTTCATGCTCAGATAACCTTAACCTGTGATTGTTGCTTGTAGACTTGATATGTTCCTGCTCGACATTATCAAATTACTAGTAGCAAGTAGAAACCTATTGGATTAGGAAATCTTTCTTTGCGTTGTATACTTACCAATCTGTGAATTGAAAACCTGGGTAGCAAAGAGCTTCTAAAATCTGCACGAGTAAGAGAGAGACAAAAGAGGAAAGAAGAAAACTCAAATCACATTTGCAGAATCAAAAGAACAGTTGGAATAGGTTCAATGGACATTCAACTCAAGAAAGCTTTTCAAAAAGGTGTATCAAATATGATTTAAATCTTTATCAGCAGAAGCCTTGGTGGATCAAATTACCCTACTAGGATTAAAAACAAGGAGAGAACTTTCTAAAAGTAACTGTTCATCTTAAATATCTGTTTGTTTGATAATGCCATACAAATAGAACTCTGTATACAAACTTTTGTATATTAATGTCATATGGTTCATTAATCTCATATAATGTGACATTATTCTGTTTGAACATCATTTTTCTTACTTGATACATGGATAGAAATTGGTTTTTACAGATTTATTGTTGAACTAGATTTGACCCCAAACATAGTAGCCAATATAGTATCCGTACTGTTCTTTGTTTCTCCCCTCAGTGTCTATCAACAGCTATATCTTCCATAGATGATTTTCATTTCTATAGTCGATACCAACGCTGTACTCCTGATGAATCCTCATATTATCCAACCAAATGAAATAGTAGATGGAAGTTTTGGCTAAATACCAGGGGTCTCCTAGATAAATGTTACCTAGGAAGCTAGTTGCAGCAATATTGCCCTAGTTAGAACTGTACTTGGCTGTTTGAAGCTTAGAAAAGGAACTATTTTGTTGCTTTTAATGCTAGAATAGAAGAGGAATAACTAAGCACAAGGACATGGGACCATCCAGATAACTGCAGCTCAACTTAATTTCTTTAAGCAATACCCTTCTTACCATATAATACACTTACAATGTAAGTAAAGTGAACTCCAAGCTCCAAACTTTAAGAGTAATTGCTTCCACTTGTTGCAATTTGAAGCCCCTTTCCATAAATATCACACTTGAAGCAAAGGTGACACAACACATCCATTAGTCCACACAATAGAAAGCAAATCCAACAAATGAAGAAGCCTTCTCTTCTAGTTCTCTTTGGGGCTTTCCTCTTCAGTTGCCTTGACTTTGTTTGGCACTGGACAGTGATAACCTCCAGGACCAGGACACATGTCCAGCGGCAACATCCACAGGGCAACCCATCTTCATCAACGGCTTCCCATGCAAGAGCCCTGCCAACACCATTGCCTCCGACTTCAAGTCATCAAAGCTGAGCTTTGCAGGCGACACGGACAACTCTGTCCGCTCGTTGACCACCATAGATACTGCTGCTGAGTTTCCGGGCTCAACGGCCTTGGCCTGGCGGTTGCTAGGACCGACTTAGACGTGGGCGGCCTCGTCATGCCACACTCCCACCCAAGAGCCTCTGAGTTGTTCTTTGTCAGCAAAGGTGTCGTGATTGCTGGATTTAGTGACACCAAAAACCAACTTTTCCAATCACAGCTTAGAGCAGGTGATGTCTTTGTCTTCCCAAGAGGGCTTCTTCACTACTGTTTGAACAATGGCTTTGAGCCTGCCACTGCTTTCTCCGTTCTGAACAGCCAGAACCCCGGTCTGGTTAGCATCTCCAGCGCCATGTTTGCGCTCCATGATTCAAGCGCCATTAACATGTTAAAGAAGAGATTAATTTCTCTTTCTTCACTTCAGATGGATCGAATTGCAAATGCAAGTCTCTTCAGATCTTAGGCCTGAAGCTTAGGGGCTTTAAGACAATGGCATGACTTAAAGACAAGGCTTGATCATTGTCTATTTAGTGTGCTGGTGCAAAAACATGGCCTTTAGTTGAGTGGTTTTGGTTATTGATTTGAATCTTTACAATTACCCCGAATTGATTTGCTGCTATCAGTGCTTCATATAGTTGTGGCGCTCTATATTTTGCCATTATTCATCAATTTGCTAGCATTTGCTCAAATATGACATATAGACAGGAAGAAACCTTTAGTTAATTGGCCTCAAGATGGTTGAAAAGAAAGGGAGCCTCTCCCCTGATCTTTGAGCTTCAATTGAACCAATCTACTCCGTACTTGAACTTGAAAGCACGCTTGAGCTTTGTTTGAGGCATGGTAAAACTGCTAATCTGTAGACTTTATAAAGTTATTAAGCATGGTAAAGTTTTGAAGCTCGAGATCTCTGCACTTAAATGTGTAGACTTTATAATGTGGGATCACTCAAGAGTATCAACAGGGTTAGAACTGAATTTGAATTCATGCCCAAATGATATTCTCAAGACTTCCAAAAGTGCAGACTTTATAGTAGGGTTAGAATTGAACTTGAGTTCAAGACAAAATGAAATTCTCTAATATTCCTAAGATTGCCTTTATTATGAAGAATCAAGGATGTCTTCTAATTCGGGAAGTTTCCTCGTTATGTGAGTTTGTAGAGTCATTTTTATATATAATTTTAGTCAAATTTTGTAAAAATATTTCATAAATTGAACTCAGTGTCTAGGGATTAAAGTACAATCTTATTGTTTTGGGGCCAAAATTAGTCTAGGAATTAATTGGGTGGCTCCATGGCCTCCTTGTGAGTTGCTAGAGCCCAACTATGGGAAGGAAAAGGAAAAGGAAAAGGAAAAGAAAACAAAAAAGTACAAAACCTTAGAACTAAATTGGAAATAAATCATTATTAAATAACATGTTAATTTTTAAATAAAAATTAAAAATCAACACTAAAATAAAAGTCAAAAATTAAAATTAGAAAGTTGAACACTCTGAATAATGATATAATATCTGAAGCAAGAGGGGGAATTGAAAGATTGTCCTAGTGTTGGTAATGATTGCATTACCAACGCATGGGCAATCCTCAACCCAAGGGGGAACCCATTCTCCCCCCTCATTTTGAATAGCATATTATTATAACCTAATAAATCCATAGACATAGGAATACTATATTTTTCAATTGTTTAGGTGATGGCTTGTTATTTGATCTATGAATTTAAAGGGTGAAAAGTTGATGATATTATCTCTTGTTATAACTCATAATAAGGGTTTTTTTCTTTTTAAATGTGTTAAATGACTAGTTTACTAACATTTACTGGGTTATATAATTAATTGTATCTATTTTATTACTTTATTAGATAAAATTTTAAAAATAAAAAAAATATAATTATTAACTATTTTGTTGAATAGCTTTTATAAGGTTATATTTTTATCTTCCTTAGAGATAACTTAAGACTCATCATCTTGAACTCTCAATTTGTAACGAATCATTAGTGGCTAAATACTGAATTAGGGTTTTGTGTTGACACGCCTAAAGGGAACTCACTAAGCTAGAATTGCCCGTAGTCGAGTCCATTTCACAAATGGTTGACAATTGACACTCCTAGTTGGCAAATGGGTTATCTATACATCAAAGAGTGATAGACGTGATACACATGTACAAATAATAAATAAATAAAATTTTATTAGTGATATTTGACGGTTAGAGTTTACCTTTAAATTTTTTAGACAATACTTTAAGGGTTCATTTAATTTGCAAACAGGATATCGATATTGCAAGTCCTTAATTACTTACCCCAACCTGTGAAGCACGGAAACGGCTCGGCAACGCCGTTCCAGCGTTTTCGAACTATTTCGGCGTTTTCGAACCGTTTCCCGTTTCGGAAACGAAAAAAACGGCCCGAAACATTTTTCGGGCCGTTTGTGTAATTTTTGAAAATGTTCGAGCCGTTTCAAAATTTTAAGAACTCACCTGAAACGCATTTCTAACCTAGAAACGCGTTTCAGCGATTGCCCAGCTAGCTGCTTCGATGCTCCATCGTCTTTCAAGTTTTTCCAGCCGCCGATCGTTCTTTCTTAGCTCTCCGTTGCCACTCTTGTTCTTGCCTTCTTGTATCTGTAAATAACCCACTCCCCTTTCTCTCTCTCTCTATATATATATATATATAAAAGTTAATAATATATATAAATTAACAATTATATATATATGAAAATATATATGTTTAACACTTGACAGTTTGCATATTTATGTATATATATGCGAAAATATATATATGTTAACAATTAAACACTTAACAGTATGCGTATCAATATATATATATATATGTAAAAATATATATAAGTTAATAGTATATATAAGTTAACAGTTATATATATACGAAAATATATATGTTAGTTCATATTATTAGTTTATATTAGTTCATATATTGTTGATAATATAATAATTATTTGTTTTTAATTGCTGTAATAGAACTTTTTAAATATATTGATGGTTGTTTGAATGTATTGTGAACTTTATATTTATGTTTATTTGAATACATTATAGAATTTATATTTATTGTTTATATTTGAGTATTTTTTATTTTTACATCAAAAATTATATTTGCAAAAAATTCCTTATTTTTTTTAAATTTACAATTTATCCCACGTTTCCGTTTCCTACTTTTTTAGAAAAATGCCATTTTTACGTTTTCGTTTCCTATCGAAAACGTTTCCCGTTTCTATTTCCATGCAACCTAGACCCCAACTCCTCTCTCGAATTAAGTCATTCATTCTCTATGTGATTCGAACTCTCATCTCATTTATTATCTATAAAAACAAACCAAATATAGAATAATTTTTTTATGTCAATTTATCCTATCTTATCCTATATGGTGAATCAAAAAACCCTAAATAAATTGAACCTTGGTGTAGTGGTAGAAAGGGATTTGAGACATTAATTTTTATATAGACATGTAAGGATCGATTAAGCTAATTATATACAAGATAATTTTAAAATTTAAAAGTCTGTTCCCTTTATTGTTTTCAGATCGTTTTTAATTTTTAATTTTTTAAAATAATAAAAACATGTTTAATTTTATATTTTTAAGAACGTATTTTCGAAAATAAGAAAACAATTTGTAAAGAAATTTCATAATTACAAAAAGTGGTTTTAACTGTTTTCATCACCAACATACTCAAAATTTTCAAAACATAAAAAATGCCACCGACAAAAAAAAAAAAATACATTTTCAATAATCTCAAAATAAACACTCAAAACATAAAATTGAAAATAAATTCAAAAGTCAAAATTAAAAACTGAAATACAAAAGATCACAACCACTTGATTATGAGATTCTATTATTTAAAATTTTAAATTTATTCCATCTCTAATTGACTTCGTCTAATTTATATAAGTAATTATAAACTAAGTCTATACAAGAATTTCTTGTCAATATATCAGTACTCTTGTGCATGGGTTAGCGTAGTGGAAGGGTTTAGATTCGTGACATAATGAACATCATCAATTCAAACAAATCTTGTTAAATTATGTAATATTATATATACTGCGTGAAATTTCAACAACTACAAATTTGAAGAAATCAATTAACTTATTTAACCATATTGATAAAATTATATTGAAGACACGTTAGTGGTGTTATTATACATTAACACTAATTGAAATTGCAATCACCGTAAATTATTTTGAAGAAAATCAATCCACTAATTTATTCTAACATTGTCATGCTATAAAGTAAGATTTTTTTTTGGAGAGATTTGTTATATTGTCCCCGTCGGGCAAACCTGATGTGGGCATGCAGGGGAAGGGATGAGGCTCATGCCTCTCTCTGATTTTTTTTTATCTCGGACAAATATTATGTTACCCAACACGAGTAAATAATAATTTTATTATTTTGATGTAAGCATTTATAAAAAAAGATAAGATTGAATCTTTTAGTTTAGTTTTTGATGCTCAAGTCAATGCAAAGTATTGTTAGAAAGTATGTATTGAGAAAGATAAATTAAATAAATTTACTTGTAGAATCTTTGGATACCCTCCCTATAGAGGTTGAGTGAGATGATATTTGGTATTATGGTTATGAGTTAATGAAGGAATCAGTAGGTCGAGTTGAGATAATGACAAATCAACTAAATTTGTTTTGAATAATCCTAGATTAGGATTTGAGAGTGAAATTTTTTGATTTATTTCTTTCGATTTGGGCTGAGTGGATATAGAGACTTATTATTTATTGTTCGACAATTTGGGCATGTGGCAAGCCAAAGAATATTTGTTATTCTTAAGAAATAATTTAGTAATTTGATTTGTTATTTTTAAGAGATAATTTAGTAATTTAACCTTATGAGTATCCCTCAACAAGAGGCTATCTATTCTATTATATAAGCAAATTCTTTATTTTAGTGTTATGAAATTCTATCTTTAAAATAAACTCTCAAATTGGCCTTTATATATTCTCAAAACTTTAGTTATTAAATATTTTGTTAACACATATATAACTCTTGATGAAATATTATCAAAAAATAAATTACGATACCCATAAATTTCAAGAAACCAATTCAATAATATTATGCTTTGAGGAGAGGAGAGATGAAGAAAAATGGAATCTTTTTGGTGTTGCCAAGTTGACAACAATCACCATGATTTTTGACAACACAAAATAATTCTCACTGAAAACGACCATATATCCAAACAAGCATGAGTGAATGCTTAGCAACAAGGGGTTGTCTTTTAAAATTGCTAAGAAATAGACAAAAGGATGACTTTCTCTGATGCTTACATAATAATTATTATTATATTTCATTTACAAGCTTTCGAGTTAGTCTAATTTTTCCTTTCATGTGTGATTAGACTTTACCATATAATAAGGTAAATAGTAAAAAAGAAAAATTGTAAATCTTTATGTGAATTTATAAATTTATCTAAATGTTTTAAGTTTGATAATTGTATCCTAATTAATTTAATTAGATATAATTTTATCTAATACCTAAAATTAATTTGGGAGACTATGTCATTGCTGATATGACACGTCACTTGTCATATACACATATAAAAAAATAAAAAATAAAATTATATATGTGAGTCTCATTCATATGTATACATATAAGATCCCACTCATATTTATATTTATGACACGTGATTTGTCACGTCAATAATGATATGCATCTCTTAAATTAATTTCAAATATTGAATAAAATTATACTTAATTGAAATACAATAACAAAATTAAAACGTTTGGATAAATTTACAAATTTTCAAAAAAGTTTGAATTTTTTTTTTTTTTTGTTTACTATTTGCCCTATAATAAATATTGAATTTCCAATGATGTGTGAGCTGGGAAACTTTTATTTGTTAGACTTCAAGTATTATATTGAATTGTTGATTATCATATCTTCTAAGATTGTATTCAAATTGGAGGTCAACAATGATTGTGGAGACTTGGGTTTGGGTGGAAACTAACCTTCCCCATTGTTTGTTCTTTTCTTCTATCTTCCTTGTAGAAGTTTTGTTATTGTGTGGAAAGGAGAAAAACAATTCTTTTCAAAAAGTAAAGTTGAATCTCATTAAATAATGTGATAAATTTCCTCTCGCTAATCATATGTATTCATGATCATTTATTATGTAAAACTATTACATTCAACGATGATCAGGGAAAAAAAAGTTTTTAAAAATAATAAAATTATAGAATTATGTTAGATGTATTATGACCAAAATATCTCTCGTCTTCATACGTCTCATGTGTCTTTATGCGCTTCACGAGGGACTTTTTTGTATTGATACACTTTTATGTAGCCCAAAGTGTACACAAAGGTATACCAGTAATATTTTTCAAAATTATAATTCAAACAAATAAGATTCTTCTTTTCTTTGTTTTTTCCGTGTAAAATTACAAAGACTCTTTGAGGTTTGTTATCATAAAATTTGACATGTGTTTGAACTTTAAAGTCACCACGATATCCAATCTCATAGTTTTCAAATGAGCTAAGGACACGTTAAGTTGATTTCCCAAAGGAAAACCATCTTGGTTGAAAAGGAAAGGAAGGAAATTAAGTGCACCATACCAAAACCTAAAAGCAACCAAAACAAGGAAAAGCACATCACATTAGCAAACCTAACAAAGAGGAATGAATTAGAAGATGTGAAGAATATTTATTTGATTGCAATGCTTGAAATAGTCAGCAAATAAAGATATTTACTAAAGATTTGTTCACTCCATAACGAAGAATACAAAAATAAAAATAATTTAATTCTTAAGACCAAACTTCAGATTATGAAAGTCAAAAGAAGGTTGTTGGCAAAATTCAAAAAAAAAAAAGTCAAAAGGAGTTCCCATTAGAATCTTCTATTGTAATTAATACAGAGCTCCTTAAAATAACAATTAGTAGGAATAAAGTTCCTTTTTTTAATTTTTTTTGTTGGTTAATTTAAGACTTCCATGGTTGGAATCAATGAATAATAAGAAGACTCAACCATTTTATGGTGACTATCGACTCTATATCACAGTTGGCCTTCTTTTATATGATTTATAAGGGTCTTCTAGAAGATATAATTATGAATAGAATTTATGTAGTTGCAACCCAATATAGTAACTTAAAAGCTTGATATGTGGTTTTAGTTTAGATTTTTATATGGTGGGATTTCGTTAAGAAATCCATTATGTGTCACCCCTTTCACTAGGAAGACAACACCAACAACCCGAGCCTTAATTTCCGTTAAGTGGAGTTTTGACTAGATGAATTTTGGTTTGGTGATCTGTTTTCAAACCTGTCACAGATCATGGTGGACAGGTTGAGACCCTTTTGAAGGTGGTGTGAAACTGAGAAGTTAAAGCAATTTGCAGCCAAGCAAAACCAACCCTTATTGGTTTCCAGTTGTCAAGTGCACTAAGCAAGACAAAAAAGAAGAAGAAGAAGATGGTGGAAACTGCTGATGCTTTTCCTTGGTTTCCAACTTTGAATGGAAATCAACATCCAGTGATGCTCCGAACTAAACAAAGTACAACCGAAGAAAAGGAAAAGTCACACCAAAGCAAAGAGCAGCGAATTATCATAATCAACTCGAACTAATTGGTTAGGATGATTATCATTAATATTGTGTATATGTGAAGAAGGGTATGAAAAAAATATACATTTCAAGGTCAAATTACATCATATAGATATATATATATATCTATAATTGGTGGGTCGCATTGTGCATGTCCAGCACCATTGTCTCCGCATTATCTCTGTATATAGTATTCCTTCTAAAATCAAAATTCTCAGGCTTGAACAAGAGCTTTACCTACTCCAACCAATATCCAAGTGGGCTGGTGGTCCCAATCCAAACAGGGACCAATTCCACTTTCTTCTTCCTCTACATTTCTTCTATATTCATCAGCCACCATATCTGTGGCTACCCTCTTGTCAATAATCGTGAGCTTGGTCATTAAATAATACAATATTACAGATAATAATATGCGATTATGGATGTACATTAGAAGATTAGTATTGTAGTAGTATATATGTAGATGACGAGCTTCACGTGTTGTCATCCAATAATCCATGGAGGTTTCAAAAGTTCTCTTTGTGGAATTCAAATTTGGTAGAGGTCTTGTGGGAGAAATCCAGGGCTAGATGTCTTAACTCTTTTGTTAGTGCTGGTGCCCCACAATAGAAGACTCCTGCAATTTGTCCAAAGGGGCAAGAATTACAACATTGAACAGAAAATTTTGCCACCATTGGCAGGAATGTAATTGTTAAGCTAGATCATTGAATTCAAAGTCGACATTGCGGTGGTGTTTGTTGATGAATGTGAATGACAGGAAGAGAGAATTAGGCCGAAACGGTGCTTGGATTAGTACGTAAGAGTTAAAAGAGTCCGAGTACTTACCAACACGGTCATTGGTGTGGTTGAGAGCTACGCGTTTGTAGACATCGCGCCACTTGGGCTTGGCGAAATGGGACTTAACCCGGGTGCCAGACACCACGTCCACGCCATGCTTGGCGTGGTTGATCGACTGCAGCATGGTGATGAGGGCAGAGCGAGCATCGCCTTCTTCATACACGCTGGTGCAGTAGTTGTGCATCTCTATGACCCCCTTGTTATCCATTTCGGCCACTTCATTCATGATCCCTTTAAACCAGTCAAAGGAGCCTTGTTCCCTCGTCACCCAATAGAAGTATGCTCTTCTGGTCTTGAAGCTGTTGCTGCTGCCGCCACTGCCCGATCCCGGCCTCCTCTTGAGTGTTGTGGGAGTAGGAGAAGTGGCAGATAAGTTGTCACCAGGTCCATTTTCCAAGGCATTCTCTTCTTCCTCCGTGGCCTTCATGTTGTTCACAATATCTTTTACAATGCTGATCATTGGTGTTGCCCCAATACCTAGGCCTACTAGTAAGACCACTTCATATTTCTTGTAATCTTGTGCTGGTGCACCATATGGACCGTCGATCAACACCCTCGGGAAACTGTAAAAACAGCAGATCAATACATACTTGTAATTAATCAGAGAAATTTTTGTACCTCGTTGTGGATCATCAATATGTTTAAGTTGAGTGGTTTTGTGGGTTAAAAAGTTGGAAATGCACTTACTTGGGTTCCTTGTCTCCCTGCATGTGATCAGCTCTGAGGAGTCCACTTTTCCCGGTAGGCGGTGGCTGACACACCTAGAAGGACAAAGACAAATACAAGAAGAGGTTAACATTGGCGAGTTAGAATTCATGTAGTGGGATATCTAAGGCTCGATATGCTGTATATGTTGTCGTATTCCCAATGAAGGGACAGCATGCATACCTGTGAGAACACTGTCTTGAGTTGTCGTGTCCAATCACCAACAGTCCGAATATGAACACTGAGGTAGTCGTCACCAGGAGCAGAAGTAATGGAGAACGGGTGCCTGTTGATATGGAAGAAAGAATTCAACATACATGACATTGTATGCCATAAACTTAGCATAAATAAATATGAACACGAAAACACCATTTTCATCGTCAATTTTGATGGATATATCAATATCAGTCACTTACCATTCAAATGGGGAAACAGCAGCACAGTTGACAAACATGTATTGCCCACTCTTGTATTTGAAGCCTTGAGGCCTGGACATGTGAAGTGCTAGCACATTGCCAGGATAAAGAGCCACCTTCAAGTCAAATCACAATGCAAATCAATCACTAACTTCCCAAGAAAATCTTCTCCCATTTACCTCAAATACTGATTCAAAAAGCCAAGGCTGTGATCAAATTTTCTT
Organism: Diospyros lotus; assembly: GCF_014633365.1. Taxonomy (NCBI): domain Eukaryota; kingdom Viridiplantae; phylum Streptophyta; class Magnoliopsida; order Ericales; family Ebenaceae; genus Diospyros; species Diospyros lotus. The sequence goes on along the minus strand of NC_068351.1, from coordinate 29,799,586 downwards.
ACCTTCAGTATCTTAACAGGCTTGATGCTGGATCTGAATGCCCTTACCAATCTTTCACACCCATACAGCATGATTGGAACCGCCACGTACATCCAAGTCTGTCAGTGCAACGATTCGGGTAAGCACTATCAAAAGGATGCTAACAACACTGAGCAAATGAGGCTGGATCACTTACTGTTTTCTTGTACCATTTGTGGGTGAGATAAAGCTTCATGCCATGAGCAATGAGCAGCGCGTAGACGATGACGAAGAGGTGGTGTGAATACCAGAAGGCATTGAATCCGGTGAGCTTGTTCAGGGGCCTGGGCAAGTTGACTCTGCCTCGCCTAAACCAAGGAGTTGCCAGTGTGAAGGCTATTGCCATGAGCACCACCATGATGATCCCACTTATGCCTTCGAAACTCTTCACGAAATGCCAGTAGCTCGTGGCCTGCTCCCCGAAATACTTCTCCATTGGCTCGTACTCTTCAGAAGTAGCATGAAGAAGGCGCGGGAAATCGCAGGTTAAGTGAGAGATTGAATGAATCCCAACTCCAATCGCTATTGCCACGGCTATGACCTAATTAAGGAAGTGAAAGCAGCCGTCAGCCATGGATTAGTGTACTTGCCAAGCTGAGGAAACCAGGAAGACATCATCAAATTAGGCACTACGTACCTTGTGGAAATTGAGGTTGTCGTCGAACGGAAGAGCAGATCCAAGCTTGGTTTTGGTCCTGAGCCAGGTGATGGTGTTCCGGCAAACAGGAAGCAGAATCAGGGCCATGTTCAACTTCAGAGTCTCGGCTGCACCCTTGGCCATGGAAACACAAGACCCCATCACATCATACGCCGCTCTGTTGCGATATTGAATGAATTTCCAAGCGAATAGCCCCGCCATTACCGCCATCCACAGCGCCATCACCCACACTCTCTGCCAGTTGTCCAGCAAGAAGTACTTGGCGTGCCGATACCATCTTCTTATGGGGTTCAGCTCGTGAGTTGTCTTCAGCTTCTGGCTCAGCATTTGGCTCAGCATTCGGCTCTCCCCTCCTCTAGTCGACTGGATTGGAGCTTGCAGCAGCAGCATCTCCAAGTTCACCATCTGTTTCCCAGTCACAATCATCAAATGGCCGAGGAATTTGACAATCTCTGCTAAAAGATGACTAGTTTAAGTTTTTTTTTTTTTTTAAAGATTTTGTTTTTACCTGTATGTAGCCAAGATTATCCGGGTCCAGCTCTTCCATGATCAATGCTGCATACTCATCAGCCTGTTTTTGGATATTTGACAGCCTGTTTGCAGAAGCACTGAGGCTTATAATCTGTACAAAAAGTGTGGAAATGTAAACATGTTTTGTTGAATTGGAAGCCAACAAGTTTTAATCAGAAAACAACAAAAGAAAAAGTTTTTAACTACAAGACAAATGTTTACCTCTCTGACTTCTTCTTCAGCTATTCGGCCATCGGCGTCTTTGTCAACCCTGCAATCAGGCAATGGTTTCGTCATCCACATATAAATTAATATTCTCTCAGCATGATTGTGAAATATTTGTATTATATTGAGTAATTGATAAGGAAGTGGGGAGATGTCTCACATGTCAAAGAAAGTTTGAAGCCGAGAGTCGAAGCTCTGGTCGGCGATTTGGTCCCAGAACTCTCTCAGCTGCGTTTTGTTGATTGAATCGCCGGTAATGCTCCTTCTCCGGGCGAGCGCATCGAAGAGTTCTCCGGCGAACTCTTTCGACTCCTTGTTCATCCCTGTTGTCACGATCAATCCAAGCTTCTGTTAGATAACTCCTCAAATCCAAATCAAATGAAGATTTAAGTATGATACTAACAACATGTTAATTAGTTAGATGTTGCACCCAGATCATTCTGATTCAGTTCGAATAGTGATGATCGGTTTGAACTCATCGGCCGGTGGGTCAAAATGACCAAAATGCCCTTGGGCTCATAATCACAAACATTACGTACCCAAGGACATTTTGATCATTTTGACATGTAGCCCAAACCGAATATCATTGTTCTTTTAGTTTTGTCGATGCAACCACTGTGACGTGTCCTCAGTCGTGGGTTACCTATGCATTCGCCGAACAGGGAGCGGTGGAGGAGGCCGTCGGAGGAGGCGGTGAGGCGGTCGAACTGCTTCTCCACCGCTGCCCAGCCGCCGCCACCATCGGTCTTGGCGATGAACTTCAGCCCCCTGAGAGCTTGAGCGGCGGCGGACTTGGTCCGATCGAACCGGCCGAGATGCGGTCGCCTCGAGAATGACGCCAAGCGCCTGAGCTCCTGCGAAACCTGCTTGATCCGAGAAGAAGCATTCCTCACCACCGACAACGACCTCTTCTCCAACCCTTTGGCCAGCAAACTCAGCTCCGGGTCCTCCATCTCCCCGCCATCGGCCGCCTTCACGCTGTGCACGGCGACGGAGTCGTCCCGTACGTCTAGCGTGATCTCCACGTAATTCTGGTCATCGTCCCCGCCGGAAGTGGCCGCGTCCGGAAGGTCGAACCCCGCACTCTTCCGGCCGCCGCCTCCTCCTCCTCCTCCTTTCTTGTTCAGAGGGCCGCTTAACGGGCCGCTGTAGGCAACCCTGTCTGAGCCGACAATCTCGGTGTCGGAATGGCGATGCTGGTGGCGCTCTACTCCAACTTTCTGCATTTGGGTGGCCGCAAATTCTCCTGCTAAGAACTTTAAGCCTCGATCTTCACAAATTCTGAATCGGTCGCTAAGAATCTCACAGTATCTCTGTACGCCGGAAAATTAACTAACGAACAAACAAATGATGATAATGAATAGAATAGATCAGAGGTTTTGATCAAGAATACCCTCTCTCTCTCTCTCTCTCTGGGTTTCTGATAGCTCTTTGCCTTTCTTGCACAATGAAATGAGGCCTTCCATGTATATATACATATAAAAATATACACATAGGGAGAGAGAGAGAGAGAGAGAGAGAGAGAGAGACCTGTACAATCCACACAGAGTGACTCATGGTAGTCTCATCATCGAGTTGAGTCAATAAAATAATAAAATATATGTAACATTATGTACTATTTTTAAAATATATATATTATTTAATAATAAAAAAGTTGGATTTTATTTTTTTCTTTTATAATTAGTAGCGGTGGGAACACGGTTGTTTCGACGGAGGAAGGAGAAGGAGAAGGAGGTACGCTGCGTTTGACTGCCTGCTGCCCACGTCACCTTCCACGTATTCATATTCATTTTCAAAAAATATAAACACACTTTTTAATGGAATTTCTAATTCTTTCAATATCTACTTTCTTAATTAATTTGCATCAAATATCTGGTGCTATCAATTTATCCTTAAATGAAATAGTTAATTTTTAGGAGCATTGTTCTCTTGGGTTAGATTTATCCGACATTGGCATTCAAGGGGTGGGTGGTGGGAGCCACGCTCGGGTTTACACCCCTTTTGATTTTTTTCGCGTCGATAAATCTTATGTTAATATAATAATTTTATAATTTTTAGTATGTTATTCTCAATAAAATGATGTAATTTTAAAAAAGAAAAAAAATAATATTAAGAGTTATATGTCACATTATCATTGACAAAGTGTTAGATAAAAAAGACAATGACACATGATTTTCTTAATCTCCTCTGATAAAAAAGTATCACATGACTGATGATCGTCATCAATCATGATTTCTAGCATTATTTAATGATAAATTAGTCAAAAAAATGTGAGATAACTTGAAATGACATTAAATTTCTTCAAATTTTCTACCTACAAAATATATGATACATCAAATTAGACATTTGAGTGATGACGATAAAGAATTTGATACATTCAACAACGTGAATATGCATAGCATTCGACATCCTTAGCTTTTGACGAAGGATTATAACGAAGAACAAATGGTAGTATAAATTTGAAATAAATTGAAAGTTTATTAAGATGAGCATTGAGAAAAATGTATAATTAAAAACACGACGGATGAAAGGTGAGTTTTTTTTTTTTGTGTGTGTGTGAGAATTAACCCATCATATTTCTATTCGTTAATTTCTTAAAAGTTATTTTTAAAGCAATATTATTTGATCAAACTCAATCTAATTGTCGATAAAAAAACAGGATAATTATCTATAGGCACGAGGTTTGGGATGACTTTTAGTTTCTCTATGCCACACTACTATTAGTAAATTATCATTTTGTGATGAGATTACGAATTAAATATTGGGGATGAATCGTATTAAATTTTTTATTTTAAGATTTCTATACTTAGTGTCTCCAATTTGATTGTAACAAATGTAACTAATAACAAGAAGAGTGGGACATTTTAGATAAGATTTTATCTATGTTGCACGGAAACACTTTATAGGAGTCGTTTCCTAATTTTTGAAATGTTTCAAAAACGTTTCTTATTCTCATTTCGAACCCTATTTATGCCTATTTTTTTTAAAAGAATGTCCATTTCCACGGTTTCCTATTTCCGTTTCCGTACAATATAAGATTTTATCAATGATGAAGTGTTTGTTTGTTCATGACCTTTTTGTTTAAAGAAAGTACAAGAAAATAAAATTATTTATAATAAAATTAGAGTGGTATTTATTAAAATAAAATATATAAATAATGATTAAAATAATTTAAACATATAATAAGAAGAGTGATAAATGCACTTGTAAATAAACTAATAAATAAAAAGTCAAAAAGAGAGATTATGGCTTAAAAAATTTAGTCACAGAAGGGCAACATGGAAAGGGGTAGGAAGGACAAATTGACCTTATATATTATATGCGCATATATAAATTTTCTAAGTTAAAAATACTAATTGACTATATTTTCAATGTAAACATGGTTAGGGCCGGTACTATTTTTTTATTTATATAAACTTTTTAAATAAAGGTTAACATAACTCCTCCCCCCCCCCCCCCCCCCCCACAAATAAAATTCATACAAAATAATGTGTTAAGATTATATATTTTGAATTGAACCATTTTTTAAATTTCTTTCTTTTCTACTAGAATTCTTACAATAACCCGTTTACCGTTTCTTCGTAATTTAGTCAACACCAAACAAATATAAATTGATATTGTTTAGAATTAAAATTCGAAATACCACGAGATTTTTGTTTTATAGGTAACCTCTTACGGCTAATTTAATATCTTAATTTTAGAGAGGAAGCAAGAAAGGATAATAATAAGTTAGTTTAAGTCTTAGACCTCTACCTTATCTCTAAAATTTGGGGCTTATATAGCATAATTAGAGACAACTTGATTGTGTTTTATTTTTTTGTTAAACCATTTCTTATGATATGACCCATAAGTAGAGCCGGCTTCAGGCATAGACCTATGCCTAGGGCTCCCAAAAAAGAGGACAGGGGCCCGAAAAAATAGCATTCCAAGAGAAGGACAAGAGATGTTAGAGAAAATGTTGAAGGAATGAGACACTAGAAAGTGAGAAAGACATTGGAAGAAAGAGACTGCAGATGTAGATAGAAGGAGATGTCGACAGATGCAAGGTCGTCGATCAGACGACGGTGATGCTACTCAATGCTTGCTCAAGATTGAGAGACAACGATGACATTACTTAGTGCTTGCGAAGGATTAAGAGAAAGAGAAAGATAGAGCAACGATCGGCTACATTGTTGTTGCCTACTGCTTAGGGCCCCACCAACTCTTAAGCCAGCCGCCTTAGCCCATAAATGTGGTCTTACTTGCCCTGCTTAAGAAATAATAATCAAATATTTCTGGTGTTGACAATAACATTAATAAAGCAAAAAAATACCACGTCGTTTTGACCGTAACCTTCCTTGAAAAAGTTTAACGTCAATTGTAAATTAGCGGTGTTATTATTACTACGGAAATGGAAGCTTGTTAATAGGCAGCTGTCCGAACGGGGTTGACTTTTTCCGCCCCCCATACGAATGGGTCCGCTGCTTCTTCCCAACTTTACTGGCCCCTACGCGGAATTCCCATTTGTTTATATATATATATATACAACACCCCCCCCCCCCCCCCCCCCCACCAAGAAGCCTCAACAATTGGTCATCTTTTTCTAAGAAAATAATGATATAATTAAGAAAATAACATGGTAAAGATGGTTGACAGAGTTCAAACGTCTCATAGACGAGTCTACACAATTTTTTTTTTTTTTTTTTTGTGCTGGTGATGATTTTAGAATTGATCATCACATATTGTATCGATATTTTGATCTAGAGATCTACATCTCTTTGGATTGCATTTGTATGAGAAAGACACGCTATTTCGAGAGTTGCATTTGTAGGAAAATAATGAGGGATTGGATCCTATGATTTGACTTTCGACGCTTAAATTAATAAAAAAAAAAATAAATATGATTTAGCTTCGTAAAGGTAGGACCTGATAGTAATTTTTAGAGAATTTACCAAACCTAATGAGGATGGGATTGGATCCTCCTACTCTATGTCGAATCCTTTAAGATTTGGATCTAGGTCTTCATTTTGGTGATTGTACGTTTCTCATTCTAGGTGTTGAAATTTATCTCTCGAGTCTAGTTAGAGGTGACGAAACGCACCATCTCTTTGAGGACTTGAGATATGAACATGTAGCAAGTTTGAATTGACTTCTTTGAAAAAGAATTTTAATAATTTTACAATACTACATCACTATATTTTTTTAACATGCGCCCAAACAATAGTGGTAGTGAGAGACCAACGGTATGGATTAAAATATTTATGATAAAAAATTTAATAATAAATCTCGAAACAAAAATTTTAAAATTACTTTGCAAATTTAAATTAAATAATATTAAAAATTAAAAATAATTATAGTGGAAATAAAATTACTACAAAAATATTGAAACATGCTTTACATATATCTCTGCACTATACATATATTTGTGTATCACTATTTATTGTACTACTTTTAGGTTGTATTTGGAACAATAATCTTTTTTTTATTAATTAAATATACTATACAGACATTTTTGTTGTCACATTATACCAAAAGAGTCATTCATCGCTATCGTTATTTTTTGAAAGAGTCATCCATCGTTGTCACGATACCCCAGGTGAGTCATTTATTGCTTCAGAAAGTCACCCATTATTTGAAGAAAAATGTTATTGGTACACCTTAAGCTATATAAAGGTGTATCAATGACAAAAAAATCATCATGAGGCGCATAGAGACGCGTGAGGAGCATGTGAGACAAGAGATATTTTAGTCATAATACCTCTTTATGTAGACCAAAATATATAAAAATAATGTACATATAACATGATTTTTATTTAAATAGCCCATCCTAATGTCATCTTTAAACGGTCTCTCGTACCTAAATTCATTATTGTAGTTCGACGACTGCAAAAATAACATACAAATGTGAAACCTTGATAATTAATGATATTGTTTGCAAGAATATTATTTTTAGAGATACAAAATATAAAATAAGAGGTGACTTCACAAATATTGTGAATAAATACAAAAGTATTTTATTGAGAGTTCCCCGCTGACATGTGTAGTCACGTCACTGCACGAAAGTTGGTGCTTAGTAACTAACGGTACTAATAAAACAAATTGGTGCAATTAATCAAATCTAAAGTGTTAAAACAACTACATACTTAATTAACAAACTACCAAAAGTATTTTAACGATATTAATAAATACAAAAGTATTTTTATGAAGCGTGTCTCCAAATATGTCTAAATTTATTTTTTAAAACACTAATATATATTAATATAACTATATATTATAGATGATAAGAAATGATTTACTGTCACGTCAGCGTCGATTTATAAATTATTTTTTTATAGATTATTTTTATTTTTAAATCTTAATTGTGTCAATTTATAAATAATTAATGATCAAAATAAGATTATAAATATTTATGTGGTTGGAATTAGTTACATTATTATAACTCCCAATGATACATGGAGCATAGGTGTGAAAATTCAATTTCCTCTTAAGTGAATTCATGCATTGAACTAAGACTTAGTCTAGAAAATTAATTTCAAAACTATGTACTAAATGGTTCCTAACATATTGTTTTCTCCTCATTCCCACATTAACTCAGTTGATTAAAAAAAAAAAAAAAAAAAACTAGATCAATTAAGCAGCCTTTCTAGATGGAGTCAAACATAACATTGACTAATCAATTACATTTTGCCATTAAAAAAGGGATATATAAAAATCATGTAGCGCGAATCCAGGAATGAATCTAGGGGAGGACTAGCCTACAGATCTGCAACCCTCTTCCAAATTCACAGGTCGTGTCAGAGGATAGATTCAAGGGCGGATCTAGAAGAGGGCTGAGGTTGGCACGGGTTGCAACCCACACACCCACCCCGATCTACTCTTATATATATGTGTGACGTGAATTTAGTCCTCTTATACTTTTTCTTACAAATATTGGATAATGTCGCGAGTTGGAGAGTTAAGAGCTTCAAATTAAGAGATCAGTCTCAATTTTTTATGAATATTGCTTAATTTTCAAAACAAAATTGGTCTGGCCATGCCCACCTAAGCCTCTAAATTAAAATGAACGATTCTTGGAAAGATTATACATAACATTATATTTATTTTTTATATAATTTCTAAGTAAAGAAAACTGAATATGAATGAGTTTGAAACCGTTCTTTGAATTTAAATAAAAAGTCAATACCCATTTATTTTGGTCCTGAGTCATTTTTAGACCTTTTGAGAAAAGACAAAAGACAAAAAAAAAAAAAAAATTGTTGCTTTCGGCTCCATGTGGGTGAATAATAAATTGTAAATTTTGCCTCTACGGACATGACACAATTATAAAGCATACAGAAGATAAAAGGAGTATCGGAGATTCAAATTCTTGTGACATTTTGAAAGATAAAATTATTATTAGAAAACATTATGAGTTGAAAGATAGCAATAAGACTAAAAGATAAGTCGCTCACATAGAGATAGGGTCATGGTGTGTTTTGTCGCCCCTCTAGGAGTTCTATCTGTACCATGTAAAGGTGAGATCCACGGTGAGTGTAGTTACTTCTCGAAAATTCACTTCGAATGTGCATAAACTATGATCATACTCGGAGTTGAGTTGAGTCTAAACTCCGAGTGTCAACTCACTTATAAATTTAAATTTTCTTAGAATCAGAGTTGAGTTGCGATTAAATACTATACATTCGGTAAACTTTGAAATTTATATTATATATAAATTAATATTTAAAATTTTGATCATAAATAAATGATGACAAGTGATGAGAGTTAATATTTAGAAATTTTATATTATTTAATATTTTTAAAATTAATAGAGAAAGTTATTTTGAAATAGGTATATACATGTATTTTATTCATAACATTTATGATTATAAATTGTAACAATCATGTTATTAAATAATATTAATTATTTTTTTATAAAATTATGTCATCATATATTTACACACATTAAATGATATTTTTAATTATTTTTAAAATTTTACGATTTTATTATCCAAGTTTACGATTTGATTTTATGGACTATTCTTTGACTCCACTCGAAATCTCTATTTTAACAACCTTTATTAATCAATCGATGGATAATAAGAGAAATAAAATAAAAATAATTTTTTTTTATGAGTTTTGATTTATTCTCAAATCTTAATTAAAGAATTAAATATATTAACCGATCAACAATAATAAGAAAAATAAATACAAAAAAATCTAAAATTTTGATCCGACCTCGATCCGAGCTAAGTAATTTCTAACCATGCATTAGAAAGCCAAACACCACCGGGGGGAATAACCCAATCCCAGCCCCACTAACCACCTCTCACAGCCGCCAAACCATTCAAGCCCGCCGCCACCAACCACCCTAATCTACTTACCACCCCCCTCCATCGACAAATCTCACAAGTCAAGTTTAACCATCCACCCCCAATTAATTCCCAAAGCACCCGCTATATACATCTAACTATTTTCACCTTAATTTTTGGGCCCTATATTAATTATTTTTAAAAAAATAAAAATAAAATCTCTCACCACATCCAGATCTGACAATATATTTTAAGAAGTAAAGATAGTCAGTATAGTTTTTGTTTCACGGGTAATTTATCCAAATTTTGTAACGTGATTGGGTTGTTTTCGGATCAAGTCACGTAAAAATAATTAAGAATAGAAATGTTATATTACCCACGTTATGTTATTTGACGCGAGCTAATAAGGGGTAATTGGGTTTCACTCTCGCCCGCTTATTAGGCCGACATGGACAACAAAATTGTTGTTACCCGCGTCCCGCAACAGAACATTTTCTTAATTAAGAAGATGAAATAAACATTTCTCTGGTCTGGTCGCCACAGAGAGTAATGGAGGGTTGGAATTCATTGAACATGTCATGTGAAGTTAGTAGGGTACTGGGAGAGGGAAAGCAACACTCCAACAAACCAATCTGATTATTATAAGAATCTGCTTGACAGTTCTGCTAGGTGTTGTGGATTATTATCAGAATCCAACCAGGCCAGTTGGGTCAAATATTGTGTACACTTATATAATAATAATAATAATAATTGAATTGAATTGAATTGAATTGAAGACAAACACGTGCTATATATGTATATATTTATATTCCCTTTCACTGCTGCTGACTCCAGGGTGGTCCTTTTTGGAGACTCGGATCTTTTTTTAACGATATTTTATCTTAATAAGTAATTTCCGATAGCCTTCCAAAAGAAAGGTTATAAATGGCCTTAACACGATGCCACTGTAATTCTCCGCGTTGAGATATTGAAGTGAAGTTCGAAGAATAGAGCGTGTTTTCAATTGCACTTGCTTGGGTGCTTCCTCAATTGTTATTATTATTCCACAATATACATATATAGCGGCGTTAAAGATCAGCTCGGGCGCGCGGGTGGGCGGGCACGACACGTAGGTGGTGGACCGTAGAAGAACTCGTTTTACGGATCTAATTAATGGGTTTGGGAGGGGTGTTTGGTTATCGATTTGACTCTTTATAAGTTATTGAATTAGTTTATAAATTACGTAATTTATTTTTTTTTATGTGTTTGATAATATTTAAAAGTTTAAATACTACCAAACTTATAAACTAAATTAGTAGCATTTGAAAAAAGCTTCCCCCTAACTTTTTCAAATAAGTTCATGTGAGTTTTTTGCTTGATCAAGAAAATTATTGATTTATTCTCAAACAAAATACATATTTTCAACTTCTATCCTTCTTCATCCATCTACCTTCTCTATCGTTGCTACCGCCAGACTTATCCTCGGCCACCATTTCTAGCCTCTATATTCGACCGCTGCCTCTAGCCAAACCCATCTTTGTCATCCGTTGTTCGTCATCCTCCAGCTACCTCCATTGTTGTTGTCTGTTGCCCTAGCTTGTGGCCTTTAGCCCATTGTCTTCATCTCTATCTTCTCTTCTATTGCCTTCATCGCTGTAACATCCCGTTCGAGCGATAGAAAGATCTGGAACAACTTACTCTGATGGGCCTACATGAACTTCCCAGGGGGGTCACCCATCCCTGGATTACTCCAGGTTAAGCACGCTTAACTTGGGAGTTCTTTGCCAACATTCAACCCAAAAGGTATCCAGCTGGTGTTGTTTCCTTTCTTACACTATCCTCGATATATACTAACTTTTCTGGACTCTCGAGGTATTACAGCTGCCATTTCTCACCATTGCTCCTTTGCCCCCTCTGTTCACTGTATATATAAAGCTTAATACATCTTAAAGTCCCTCAACTATTACAAAATATGATATTGAGTCTCTCATCTAAAAACCTTCAAGATTCGATCTTTAAACAATTAAAATGCATAAACATATATATACATATACACAAACACACACATTGCGGCCATGGTAGTCACTGCCAGCCGCCATGGCCGTGGCCATCACCCATCCCCCCAACCATGGTTGCGGCCATCACCCACCTCCCAATATACACAAACACACGCACACATATGGCTGCTATGAACGCAGCCGTCACCCACCCTCCATGGCAGTCATGATGAACACGGCCATAGTTGCAAGAGAGAGAGAGAGCTGGTTGGGGGTGGGTGATAAGCTATACAGTATATATATATAGCACACATATGGCTGCTATGAACGCAGCCGTCACCCACCCTCCATGGCAGTCATGATGAACACGGCCATAGTTGCAAGAGAGAGAGAGAGAGCTGGTTGGGGGTGGGTGATAAGCTATACAGTATATATATATATATATAAAGAGAGAGAGAGAGAGAGAGAGAGAAAGGGTTGCGGCCATGGCAATCACCGCACTCACGCGAATATATATATGCACACACACTCTTTAAAACTCACTGTAAACACACACACACTGCACAACGAACTCGCGGCCATGGCAATCACCACACTCACACGAATATATATATGCATACACACTCTTTAAAACTCATTGTAAACACACACACACACTGCACAACGAACTCACGGCCAACTCAAGCTCGTTGCCCACCTCCATATGCACCTACATACACACCGGTATATATATATATATATATATTAAGCTACAATCGACAATTTTAAATGCACTGAAAACCCACTTACACGAATATATATATATTTATATATATATATATACACACACGCACACTTACAAATACCCATGGCCGTGGCCATTACCCATCCACCCAACCATGGCCGTCGCCATCACCCACCCCCCAATATACACACACACATATGGCTGCTATGAAAGCAGTCGTCACCCACCCACCATGGCAGTCGCGATGAACGCGACCATTGTTGCGAGAGAGAGAGAGAGCTAGCTGGGGGTGGGTGATGGGCTGTACAATATATATATATATAGAGAGAGAGAGAGAGGGCCGCGGCCATGGGAAAGGGTGGGTCTAATATATTTTGTAGTATATATATATAGAGAGAGAGATATGAAGTGGGTCTGTGCAGTATATATAGAGAGAGAGAGATGGAGGGTCACGGCCATGGCAAGAAGGGGTGATGGGCGCAGCCATGGGAGGGTTTAGAATAAGCATAATACAATTAAATGGAAGAATATAGTAACAGTAATTAAAATAATATAAAATTATTTTAAAACACACAAAATATTAATAATATTATATACATAAATTTGTTATGTCACGCACCTTAAATGGTGCGTGATGTCACGCACGGATATAAACGGCAAGAACTAAAAATATATCTTTTTAATTGTTTAAAAATTGAATCTTGAAGTTTTTTAGGTGAGGGACTCAATGTCATATTTTATAATAGTTGAGGGACTTTAAGATATATTAAGCCTATATATAACATATATATTTAATACATATATATTTTAATGTATATTAAATTAATATATTTAATATTTTTATTAAAAATTAGTATTTTTATAGTTTACCAGCTCTTTCAAACTAAATGCATAACTGTATAACTAATGACTTAAAACTATATTTATTTAAACATATTGTCAACTTAAATATTACCCAACCTTTTTAAGTTTTACACAACTTAAAAACTTAGTATCTTAAAAGTTATTGAAAAAAACAGAAGGATAAGCCAAACACTCCTACGAATAGATGAGAGAAAAGCTGACAATAATTGTTTGCATTTTCTCCTTTTTCACCAAAAAAGAAGCATATTTGGGTGGTTGCATTGAATCTAGCTAGGTTATCTTTATCGTGGTCGCCATCTCTTTCTATGCTCTCAACCTTTTCTTATCCGCAAGTGCCAGAATATTTGTGGGCCTAGACAAGAATTATTTTGGTGATCCTTTTAATAATATAAATAAATGTTAAAAATTATTTTCTTTATTTTTTGAGATACAAAATCATTAATTAAATTATTATTTAGTTTAAATAAAAAAATTAAACTAACTCTAAGATTTGATTAAAGAATTTGCAATAAAAAATGAATAATTAATTTTTTAGTTTAAATTAAATGAGGGTAGATATTCAACATATTTGACCTAATAGAGACAATGGATTAAGCATATTATTACTCCATATATATGGATACAGATATTGAGAAGCGAATATGACAGTATGAGAATAAATAAATGTGAATTTTATTCATATCTAATCTATTATTATTTATAAAAAAGAGTCATGAAGGGAAAATAGAAAAAATTAAATAGCTAGACACAGTGCGTTAGGCTCTTTAACTTAAATGCATGCTAGTATATTTGTAACGATCATGTTATATGTATCGACACGATGACAAACTCGATGATTGAATTAGACTTCATAAATCGATCTTCATCATCGATCATCAAGACGTTGCGGACGAAAGAAGCCCGAATTTTATAAAGCCCAATCAGGTTTTATCATGGGATGGAGCCCGAGACTTCATTCAGAGGCAGCAATGACAAATTAAGTGAGGACATTTTTATCATTTGACACCTTCAATCATACTCTCAATAACTTAATTATTTGTACAAGTAATATTTTTCTATTTATAATGATCGGCCCTTGTGTGCGAGTGCGATTTTGTTCACCCCTTTAACAAGGGTGAACATAACCCTCAGTACTTTAAAAATTAAAAATAACGAAAGGGCAGTATTTTGATTTACAATTTAGCTGGCTCTCTGTTACTTTTACCTCTTAAAGTACTGGAAATTATGTTCGAGGCGAACAAAATCATACTCTTTGTGTGCCACCACCTCCTCTGCGTATGTTATACGTTCAATCATGGTCGTCCTTTGAAGCTATGGTTAAGGTACATAGGCTAGTCGTTGGTACTCTGCATCTTTACCTAAAATTTAATTTCACTATATTCATGTAATTTATATGACAAGTTATATCTCAAACAATCCAAATAAACAGGGATGGAGTTAGGAAAATTTTTCAATAAGGGAAAAATTTAATAAAATAAAAAATAAAAAAATAATGTAGTAATATAAATATGCTGAAAGTTAACATAATTCATTCAATACCTTACAATAATTTTTTGTGATGATTTAAAACTAGATTATTAAAATTTATAATTTTAATTTATCAATTAAATTTTGTTTGGTCCAAAAGGTGAAATCGCTCACCCCGAGCGCCCCCCACACCCGGCCCAACAAAATGTGGGAGGAGGTTAATCATGGTGACCTAGCCGGACGCAGTGGCTAGACCCGGGCTCACCGCGCACAAGGAGCCCCCTCTCATTTTGGAAAAAAGTATCCCACACTGTCGCTTGCGAGACTCGATCCTTGGTCTTGGTCCAAAATTTACCACGAAAAATACTTTGTGCCCTCTTCTTGACCAACTGGGCTGTCCATGTGGATTTATAACTAAAGTAGTTGAGTTTAAGTAAAAAAATAACTGAACATGAGTGATGAGATTTGTAAAAAAAAATTAAGTCAATGTAGACCCTAATGAGTGACGGACCAAAACCCTTATTAGACCTACACTAGCTTCGTCCCCACGAATAAACAAACCTAAAATTTTAAATCTTTGTCGAAATTTTACGCATTGAAAACGCCATGTTAGCCAACAAAATTAATGTTTCAAACTAATCACATTTTATTACAAGTTTGTTATAAATTTAAACTTATAAGGATTAATTGAACCCTAAAACATCAACTTTATGTCTTTTCGTGATTTTTGAAAAAAAAAAAAGTACAAAATTACTTTCACGTGATCTTTGGTGGGGCCTAGTAAAGTAGTGAATTTCCCTTTTTCTTCTTTTTGCCAAATTCTACTGCATTGGGAATTGTTACTACAAAATTACTTTCACGTGACCTTTGGTGGGGGTCTAGTAAATTAGTTAATTGCCCTTCTTTTTGCATTTTCTTCTTTTTGTCGAATTCTACCCGATTGGGAATTGTTACCCGACTAGCTCTTAAAGTTTTTGACCGCAAAATTTGAATAATTACTCTACAATATCTAGTAAAACCATTTCTATCATTCCCCTCGTCCCTGAAGTCATCTCTAACGTGAATAGAAATTATTTGTCAAGTTAGAATTTAAGGAGGCAATTGTTGAAAATCTATTCCAACGGGACTCTCTATCTGTCTTATCCTTCATCAAATTTTTGTTGAATTTCAAATTGTTCGCTAGAGTTGTTGAGCGTCAAATTGCTCTTTATTCTTCTTGTCCCAATAGATCTCTCTCACAAATATAGAATTGGAATAAGAATGTCAGCGACGAACAGCAACAGTGGTTACTAGCGGAAGTGGCGATGAGAAGCAGCAATAGCAACGACGAAGAAAAACAAGCGTTGATGGCTTGCTTGCGACTTGCAAACATCAAATCATGCGAAGACGACGACGACAGTAGCCAGTAATGGCGGTGACGAGGAACAACGACGACGGTAGCAACGGACACCTCCAACAAGAGCTTCTTTTTCCTGCAGAACGATTGCAAGTCTTGTGATTTTGGCATATGTGTATCCTTTCTTGTAGCCTAAGGAGTACAAGTAACATGATTCTAAAAAATTTAAGAAAAATCTTGTAGATCATAACTTACACTATAATACCCCGTTTCGGCATAAGGTTGCCACATAAGTTAGATGAGTTTAAAATATCGAAAAATTGGCTTGATAACAGTTATAAGTACCGAATCGACTGTAGGGAATGCCTCGGAGTGAAATTGTCTAAGAAAAATGACATGGTCTCGACGAGCGTTTTGAGATAGAATTTATGGTATCGAAAGAAATCGAATCGGGAACGATTTTCGGTACAGCTAAAATACAGCTGCTATTTAGGCTGTAAAATCGAATCGTTGTAGGAGGCTCCTGAAAAATCAACAAAACCCTAGGGGGCTCCAGTTTTGTGTAATGATTGAAGAACCCTTCAGTGATTTCAGGATGAAATGATAACCCAATGAGGACACTGGGGCAAAATCGTGATTATCGAGTAATTTTGAAGTAATTAATTTTGCGTTTTCAGTATTAAAATACAAATTAATTTGAGATTTGAGAGCACAGTTGTAATAAAAAAATTACCCAAGTGATATTAAGATGGAAATTGGGGTTTAATGTGTAATTTTCCTTAGTTAAATGTGTAATATATATGTAAAATATATATATATATATATGTATGTTCGTAGTAGGGTGGGGGCGTGAGGCCATGCCTCTGCAAATCATCCCACACCCTGCAATTCAAGCCATGCCCTGCAAGCGTCATGGCTGTCAATAAGGAAGGATTTGCACGCAATAGGTGATGGCCATGGCAGGTTTGGGGTGCTGGCTTACCTATAAATAGGATGAGAATTGAAGAGGAAAGAAGAAAGAATGGAAGTCGAAGGCAGCGAGCTCGGGTAAGCCAAATAGCCGAGTGAGAGGTAGAGAGAGCTTGTGAGATCGCGAAAGAGAGAGAGTGAGCGGCTGAGAAGTGGCCGTTTCCAATGGCCATGGCCGCGAAGTAGAAGCTTCGATGCTCGGCCATGGCAGATGAAGAAGAAGGTGCAGCAGCGGAGAGGCGCGACCAGGGATGGCAGCAAGGTCCGATGGCTCGCGGTGGCGCAAGGAGGCGACGAAGGTGACCGTTGCAGCAGCAAACGGCCATGGCCGCAAGCTCAAAGCAGCCATGACCGACTAGCAGGGGCTGCGGGTGGCTGTGATGAAGACCACCGGTGGTGGCGGCTACAGTGCACAGCAAGGACAGCGAAGCAAGGTGGCAGGTGGCGTCGGCCGAGGTGCTGGTGCGCGGATGGCTATGATTGTGCGCTGCAGAAAAGAAGTAGGGGAGAGAAGAAGAAGAAGAAGAAGAAGAAAAAGAAGAAAAGAAAAAAGAAAGAAGAGAAAAAGAAAAAGAAGAAAAGGAAAAGAGAAAAAGAAGCATGGCGCGCAAGAGCAGGGTGGGAGGAAGTAGAAGAAGAAGAAGAAGAAGAAGAGAAAAAAAAGAGAAAAAGAAAAGAAGAAAAATGAAAAAATAAAATGGAAAAAATATCAAAAAATCTTGAAAAAAATCCCGAAAAATAGGATTTGGAGATTCAGTAATTTTTTGGAGATTTTGACAAGAAAAATTATCCAGGCACACGTTTCGAGACCAGGGCACACATACCGAGAAAGCCAAAGAGGCTAAGTCAAGGTAAGTAAAATTCTCTAGAAAATTTTAAAAATTCAAGAATATTATTTTATAAATTTTCACAATGAAATATTTGAGAAAATATTTGAGAAATATTTAGTTTGGATTTATTGAGAAAAAATAGGAAGAAATAGAAAGAAAAATAAAGAAAATGCAAGAAATTATGAAAAAATAGGTTTTAAATTATTTAAATGAATATGGTGACTAGGATGCTTTGAGGCTTAAGTTGAATTGACTTGTGCGAATTTTGAGGTTGGCACGCAAATCAAGGTGATGTACGAATTTCGAGGCATGACACGAATATCGAGGTAAGTGGTACTTTCCAATTGAATTTAGCTTTATGGAAAATGATTATTTGTAGGTGATTTATGTTTCAAACTCCGATCTTTGGGGATGCTTTCATCATATTGACATACTTTGATATGTATCCATCACGTAGACTGTATACATGACATGCTATGAAATGCGTATGTACACGTTGATATCATTGATCACGTGCATTGTGGCGGTAAAGAATACGAACTGGCATCGCTGCTTTACCAATGGTGCACCCATACACCCCGGCTTCGAAAGAGGTGGCCGTAAAAATGGTGAGTAGCATGAAGGGTGCAGTTGACCCTTACGATAAGTAAGACATTGCATTCATGCACGAAATATGTTTTCTATACCCTTACTTAGATGATTCATCATCTAACTTGGGACTTTGCCTCTGAATATTCAAACGTTCCAGATGGAGATTGTAGCAGATACGATGATAAATGAGGCATGAAATAGCACTTAGCAGAATGCATGAGAAATGAAATGTATGTAGCTCATGTATTTAAGTTTTGCTATTTTGAATTCTGAACGTGTTGAGGAATGTTGATGTATATCCTTATAGTTAATGAATATGTAAGAATTGATTTATGATCAATGTTAAGATATCAGGTTTCGATCATTGCTTCCACACTTGATGTGTATAATGATTCTTTTTCAAGAAAAAATGAATGGGAATTTTGGGACGAATTCGAGGAATGATGTGATTTAGCATTAGTTTGAAAGAAAAAAATTATTGTCCCAAAATTGTCCAAGTTATAACGCGCCCGAAAAAGTGAGGCATTACAGTTGGTATCAAAGCTTAAGTTTAATGGAAGACTTAAGTGACTCTGATGTAGTTGATATCAGCATTAAACCCTATTTGGAGATTAGGGAATAACAATTTGGAGACTTAAGAGGATCCGATATTGATAGAACCAATTAGTAGGAATCCCAAGTGGAGGTTTAGAGGAAAGAGATTAAGGGTTCGTAAGACGAAATCCCTATTTAGAGATTTAGGGATTGTCGGTTAAAGGCTTAGACGTTATTGGATTTAAATGTTATGTAGTGGAAGTGCATGTCTAGGAAAGTTCTGGGTAAGGAAAGACTTGATATTTAAGTGTGTCCATTTGTGACCTACCTCTCTTTCTTGGGAACTTATCTGGTATACTATTCACGAACATACACTATTCCAGTATTCGGTTACTATTCTCAGTAAATAGTGGAAGCCTGATGGAAGCTAGTACAAGCGGAATGATCTAGTTATTGAAATTAGGATCCGATAATATGATTCGGGTGTAAGGTTGACTCGATAACCATGATTATGGATTTGAGAGATTTAGAGACTGTTGATTTGAGGTCATTAGCTGAAATCCTTACATTGAAAAATAGGATAACTGTGGTTATTGAGGATGATCAAATCATAGATCATGTGACATAGCCTACATGTTAAGTTAGGGTTAAATGATAAGTATTTTCGAGGATCATTAGTGACTCTAAATAAGAGATGCGTGGATCAATGATCTCAGGGATTGGGTCGAGTGAGAGACCGAAAGTGGTCAAGTGATGATATGTGAGTTATGCTAATTGATAAGACGACAGTGGTACCTCCAATATGACTCTTAGAAATGGGACAAGGAACCCTAATAGCGTGTGGGGTCTAAGTCCCAATGGTCTAGGGTGCAAGGTGTGGCTCTAGCTGGTTGAAAGAGGCTGGAAGCCTAGAGAATCAACCAAAAATGAGATGGATTGAATATGGACTGTGTGTCATATTTAAGGAATTGCATTTGGGTCCATGGTCATCTTGGGAGTTGGTGACACGACGGGCCTATCCCACTCACCAAGCCACTCTCAACACCGCCATCCGAATAGAACACATTTGAGGGTAGATTTGAGTGTTCCAAACGCATTCGAATTCTGGTGTTCCCTTTCTAACTTCTCTCAGGTACTAGATCAAACACCTCAACTGCGATATTATGTATGTATTTATTTGCGTATCTGAATAGATGAGTAACTCTAAAAAATTGATGCATTTGCTTTAAGTTTCCGACAAGATTACTATTCTAACGACTTTGATGTTCGTTGTCTGCACGAAATAAACAAATTGAACTTTAATTGTAATTTATCAATTATATTTTTTTTATAACTAAAGTAGTTGGGTTTGAGTAAAAACCCAACTCAACATGAGTGACAACCTTTAAAAAGAAATTAGGCCAATATAAACCCCAATGAGTGGCGAACCAAAATCCTCACTAGACTTACACTAACTCGGCCCCTACAAATACACAAACCTAAAATTTCAAATCTTTGTCGTGAAATTATCTAGCACAAGCTATGACCTTGGAGAAAGTATTTTACGCATTCAAAACGCCATGTTAGCTAACAAAATTAATGTTTCAAACTAATCACATTTTATTATGAGCTTTGTTATAAATTTAAACTTATAAGGATTAATATGAACCCTAAAACATCAACTTTATGTCTTTTCGTGATTTTTGAAAAAAAAAAAAAAAGTACAAAATTACTTTCACGTGATCTTTGGTGGGGCCTAGTAAAGTAGTGAATTTCCCATTTCTTCTTTTTGCCAAATTCTACTCCATTAGGAATTGTTACAACAAAATTACTTTCCCGTGACCTTTGGTGGGGTCTTGTAAATTAGTGAATTGCCCTTCTTTTTGCATTTTCTTCTTTTTGCCAAAGTCTACCCGATTGGGAATTGTTACCCAACTCCCTCTTAAAGTTTGTGACCACAAAATTTGAATAATTACTCTACAATCTCCGGTAAAACCATTTCTATCATTCTCATCCCTAAAGTTAAAAGTTATTTTCATCTCGAGTAGAAATTGCTCGTTAAGCCAAACTTTGAGGAGGCAATTGCTGAAAATCCACTCCAAACGACGTCTTCTTGTTATAGAAGATTGCAAGTTTTGTCGTGATTTTGTGAAAATTATTTATTTATTTTTTTATTAAATGATTGATATTTTATATTTAATTATTAATTTTATGTATGTGTGAAAATTATAAAAAAATGTAAAATAAATGAAATAGAAAGGACAATAAAGAGTATGATTGGAGCACTTACAATTTTTGAGAAAAGCTAAAAATAGAAAATAAATTATTTATAATATAATAGAGAGTGAAATAGAAAAATGGGTTGAAAATGGTCTAAAATATAATAAAAAAATGTTACTTGGACACTCTTTTGACACTTTTACGACACTTATGTATTATTATGAAATATTATACTCACAAATAAATATAATAAACAATTCTTATAAATTAATGTGATAGAGCCAAATTAATAATACTTATATCCAAATTTATTGCGTTACCTTAGTTTTGTGAGAATTGTTTATTTAACTTATACGTGGATATAACATTTTTTTATATGTTATATCACAATAAGGTAAATATATAATATATCAATATATAAGTATTATTAAAAATATTAATCATAAGTGAGTGTCGAGATAATATTTTTAAATATAAAAGAAAGAACGTAAAGTCCATGAATTATATTTTCTATAATATGCCCAAAAATTTTGTGGTATTATTTTCAAAATCATGCTACATATATATCATTTTTGTACATAAAAGAGTATTATAATTAAAATATTCCCCATTTTCATATGTCCAAAAAATATACAAAAATATACTAATAGTATTATTCTTTGTTTCGTCGACCATAGGATTCAGGACTTGCCGGAGGCCCTTCCCGGAAGGAACCTTAACAGTTATATTGCTCTCTCTTACACACACACACACACACATATATATATATATATATATACACACGTCAAAATTTGATGAAATTGAAAATTGCGGACTTTTGACTAATCCAAGCAAGCACGAGTGCGCGACTTTGTCGACTTTCCAATTGGACGAGCTTTGCTTTCAAAGTGGGCCCCGTCCGAGTTAAGTTCACACAATTAGAAACGGCTCTTGTATTTAAGTTAGTGATGCTTAAACTCAATTAAAAAAATTAATTAATATTATTGTAGCTAATTATTTATCAAAGATAAATTATAATACTTTGAATGGACTTAACGTGTAATGTGACTAATAAAGTATTCCAACGACACTCTTTCCTAATTAAATTAAATGCTCTGACATTAATATTAATTTAATTTTTAAATAATATTATTTATACACCTAGATTGACATTTATATTAATATTGCGTTAATCAATTAACAATCCAAATAAAACAAAAAAGGATAACATTACTTTTACTTTTTAACTAAAAAAAATGTTTAATTTTTCAATCTTTTGGCACGAGCATGGGTGAATCTAGGGGGTCAAGCACAGGTTCCCCCAAATCTATCATGAGATTTGGATCATTGAAAACTAAAATAACTTCTGAATATGGGATTAGCTTTTCTTAAATCTATCACTAAATTTGTCATTGGGCACAAGATAAATTCCAAACAAAATTGGATCAATACTCGTAGTACAATGTGATGATATATAATTTAATTAAAATTAGTTACTTGTAATAATTATAATTATTAAATTTATTTATTCATAATTGAGTTATAATTAAATTATTATTATGAAATTAATTTTACATGGTGAAATTGGGTTGCTGGGTGGGGGAAGTAAATTTAAGAGAAGAGAGGGGTATTTTCATCATTTTGGCATATGTGTAACCCTTCCTATCATAGCTTGCAACAAATTTATTCTGAATTAATTGATCAGCCATAAATCTGAATCCCGCCCAAAATTGGAGCTTCTTCCTCACCTACTCCCTCTCCCTCCACCGCCGGCCGTTCGGCGTTCGCTCCTGCCGCCCTATCCCACTCACCAAGCCACCCTCAACACCGCCGTCCAAACAGAACACATTTGAGGGTAGATTTGAGTGTTCCAGACGCATTCGAATTCCGGGTTTCTCTCTGTAACTTCTCTCAGGTACTAGATCGAACACCTCAACTGCTCTATTATGTACGTATTTATTTGCGTATCTGAATAGATGAGTAACTCTGAAAAATGGATGCGTTTGCTTTAAGTTTCCGACTAGGATTACTATTCTAACGACTTTGATGTTCGTTGTCCGCACGAAATAAACAAACTGAACTTTTTGCGTGCTTCTTTTGGTGTGAAAACAGGGGACTCTTGGTGGAAGAAATAAAGGCCTTGAGGTTGAGTTGGGGGTTTGGGAATCTGATTTTGAGAACTTGTTCTTTTCGGTCTAAGCTGTTGCACGGAAACGAAAATGAAAAATGTTTTCGTTTTTATTAAGAAACAAAAACGTGAAAACGGATATTTTTTTAAAAAATAAGTATAAATAGAGCTCAAAACGAAAAACGAGAATAGAAAACGTTTCGAAAACAATTCTTATAAAGTGTTTTCGTATAACATAGGTGCGAGCTGGGGCTGTCTATTTATTTGAGAGTTGACAGATTAATTAACTCCTAATAAACAGTTTCTAACATGGGCCAACAAATTGGGTTCATTTTACATATGAAAATTTAACATAATAATAATTCAAAAAGCAAGCAAAACCATACAGCTGCTTAACTAGCCATACGTACGGTAACAGGTTTCAAATCTCTGTGTATAATCCCATTGGCATGAAGACAATCCATGGCAACAGTTCTGTAACTATGACCATTAAAGGATATCCTTACAAGCTCCAATAAACTGCAAAAGGATATATATATATATATATATTATGCTCTCATCAGCAAGATAAACATGAAAAACTTGATAATGGGATGACATTAGGATTTACGGACAAATAATGCACATCAAGTGTCCACATCAAAAGGTATCTTTTTCTTTTGGCCCGGAGGGATGATGGGACGCGGATTTGTAACCACAGGAAATAAACTCCAATAATTGATTTGACGGAAGGTAACTGTCACCTACAAGGTAACTGTCACCTACAAGTATTTTAACGTTGACAGGATTTCCTGACAATAGTATAGTGTCGAAGAGATCTTCTTTAAATGTAGATAAGATCTATCATTATGGAGAATGAAACCTACTATTAATAAGGATGAAATTTAAAATGAGCGCAAAAATATTACAGGTACAGAACTGATGATGATCATTGCTGGCAGGTAGAAAGGGACTGAGATTAGGCCAGAAGGCTGATTGTCTTGGACTTTTACTAGGCCGGGCCTGATTGGGCTAAAACGGTCCAATATGTATATATAAAATAGAAACAAGCTGCAGACTAGCATGCTTGACATGAAACTTAACCTCCATAATTAAGTTCAAATTGATTAATGCCTAGGGATGAAATGAAAGGAATATAAATTCATGAATAAACAGCAGAAAGATTAACATATTATGTGTCAATACAACTCAAAACATATATAATAATTCTGAAACTACTAGAACTGAATTGGCGTAAGTTAATTTTGTTAGCCACACAGGACTACTGATCGATGTCACAAATTAAATCATCTTATCAAAACAAATAAATTTAGGAATTATGATCTGTAACTTTGTCCTAGCATGCAAGCCAAGATGTAGTTTCTCACATTCTAGTTAGTTCTAGTAAATATTGGAAAATTTGGATATTTACATGTCTAAATTGATATTTGGGTGAATGAAAAATTAATTAAAAAAAATAGTTTTGAGGCATGTGTATTATAATACATAATATCTATTATTGTAAAAGTAAAAGAAAGAAAAAAAAATACTATACGCTAAATTATGAAGGTATACTATGCGTGCTCTGTGCATGACGGCTTTTGAAATTAATAATGATGGAGCACTATATAAATTACTATTACATTTTTTAATATATATATGAAAGGGGTTTATTTCATTAAATATTATAAAAATATTATATATATATTTATATATTAATTGAAAGAAGAAAAGCCTCACACGGCACTCCTTAGCCACCTTCCTTCTCCTTCTTCTTCTCTCATTTCTCCTACTTTATAAATACATGATTCTTCATTTGAAAAATATAGAAAAAAAATTAGAGAGAATTTTTAGAAGAATTATTCTACAAAATTCTTAAGTTTTTCAATTTTTAATAGTGTTCAATAAGCGTTCGAGTTCACTACAAGGCTTTGAAGTTTATGCTAACTTCTTAATCTGTAAATTGTTATACCCTTGGAAACAGACGCTAAAACACATTCGGTGAGACAGCGAATTTGTTTTAAGGGAATTGTATGTTACACAGATCTCGATGTTATTATCTCTTTAAATTCTGTTGTGCTTTTATTTTTCCTTACGCAGTACTATTTTATTTCAATATTTCTATTATGTTTATTTAAATACAGTATTACAATAATTATATTTTCGAGCAATAATTATAGTATTATAAATATAATTATTATTCAGTATAATTATTTTTATTGTAATTGCCTAAGGAGTGTTGTGGGAGGCTTTCCTCCTTTCAATTAATATATAAATATATATATATAAATAATATTTTTATAATATATAATGAAGTCTTTCGATGAGGCTGCGAATTTGTTTTAAGAAAACTGTGTGTTACATAAGTCTCGGTGTTATCATCTCTTTAAATTCCGTTGTGCTTTTATTTTTTCTTATATAGTACTATTTTATTTCAATATTTCTATTATGTTGATTTGAATACAATATTACAATAATTATATTTTTGAACAATAATTATAATATTATAAATATAATTATTGTTCAGTATAATTATTTTTATTATAATTGGCTAAGGAGTGTCGCGGGAGACTTTCCTCCTTTCAATTAATATATAAATATATATATATATAATATTTTTATAATATATAATGAAATAGGCCCCTTTCATATATATATATATATATTAAAAATTGTAATAGTAATTTGTATAGTGTCCCTACCATTATTAACTTCAAAAGCCGTCTTTTACAATGCACGCATAGTGCACCCTCATAATTTAGCACATAGTGCACATTTTGTATTTTTTTTCTTTTTTTTTACTTATACAATAATAGAAATTATGTATTATAATACACATGCCTCAAACTATTTTTTAATCAATTTTTCTTTTACTCAAATATCAATTTGGACATATAAATATTCAAAATTTCCAACACTTACACTTGAACATGCAATGCAAAAGCTACCAATAATGGCTAACTTTTACACCTAGTCCTATTTCAATAAGAAAAATAGAGAAATCTGAAAGATATTCTTTGACCAAAACATGCATGTAAAACAGTTATCAGTTTCAGAACTATAACGATGAGTCACACAACAAGCAGTTCTTGAGCAAACAACAACTGAGGTTTAAGCTTCAACACAAAAGACAACATGCATGTTTTAAAGAAAATTTGGACCAACCTTCCTTCATAAACTCTTGAGTGCCTAGCAAAGAAGGAATCAAAAGTAGTAGTAATGCGTATATGGAATCAAAAGATATTCTCGGAATCATCCATTACAACCTGGTTCCATCCCTGTGTTGCATATACAGAATGTAGTAATGGGTAACAGGACCTATTGCAAAGTATTGACATTAATAAATATATACATGACATAATTTTGAACCAAGTACGCTAAAGCAGCCAAATCTAAAACTACTAGAATTGAATTCGCATAATTTAATTTGTTAGCCACATAGGTCTACTGATCGATGTCACAAATTAAAACATCTGATCAAAACAAATAAATTTAGGCCTTATAATCTGTAGCTTTGTCCTAGCATGGAAACCAAGATGTAGTTTCTCACATTCTAGTTAGTTCTAGTAAATACAATTATTGTTGGAAAATTTGGATATTTACATGTCCAAATTGATATTTGAGTGAATGAAAAATTGATTAAAAAATAGTTTGAGGCATATGTATTATAATACATAATTTCTATTATTGTAAAAGTAAAAGAAACAAAAAAAATATAAAAGATACACTATGCACTAAATTATAAGGGTGCACTATGCGTGCACTGTGCAAGACGGCTTTTAAAATTAATAATGTTAGAGTACTATGCAAATTACTATTACAATTTTTAATATATATATATATATATGAAAGGGGTCTACTTCAATTAATATATAAATATATATATAATATCTTTATAATATATAATAAAGTAGGCCCATTTCATATATATATATATATTAAAAATTATAATAGTAATTTGCATAGTATCCCAACATTATTAACTTCGAAACCCATCTTACACTGTGCACGCATAGTGCACCCTCATAATTTAGTGCATAGTGCACATTTTGTATTTTTCTCGGTTCTTTTACTTTTTACAATAATAGAAATTATGTATTATAATACACATGCCTCAAACTATTTTTTAATCAATTTTTCATTCACCCAAGTATCAATTTGAACATGTAAATATCCAAATTTTCCAACAATTCCTCACATGAATGAAAATTGATAGAGAAAATATTTTGACTCAGTAATATTGTTCATCAGTTGAAATCTGCATGGGATAGGTAGGTGTTACCCTTTGAACCTTCCTGTGTGAAAATATATTTACTTTACTAACTGTCCAATAGACATGATGTCATTGAACTATCATGTTATCTATATAAATGATAACATACCTCACACAATAATCTTTCTACCATTGTTTAGTTCTCATGATTATGTTCGTTTTGTCCATGAACAGTAGCCTAGTTCTGAGAGAGTTTTTTAAAGAATTGAGCCCTATACAATTCTTCTTTGAAATGGCCCCACTTCTCTGTCACATATGCAATTTCTTAATTCAGAGTAACTTACTTACTCTACTTAGAATTTTTGAGTTTAAAAATTATTAAAGAAAACATTGCTATCATTTTTACCACGAGTATCACTGTTTCATTATAGGAATGAACAAGAGGATAAAACCCCCCACAGTGGCCTAATAAAGTTTTTTTTACAATTAGGTTGTCCCTTTTGTAATACCCCGGGAGCCCATATAAGAATATAATATATTGAGGATAGGTAAGGAAGGAAATAACACTAGCTAGATACTTTTTGGGCTAAATGTTGGCAAAGAACTCCCAAGTTAAGTGTGCTTGACCTGGGATAATCCAAGGATGGGTGACCCCCCTGTGAAGTTCGCGTAGGTCCATCAGGGTAAGTTGTTTCGGTCCTTCCTATCGCTCGATGCGGGATGTTACAGGTGGTATCAGAGACGACTCTTGGAGAAGGCGGTCCGATGAGGGCAGGGAGTGGCGCCGGGGCGCGAGGCCTGATCAAGGAGCGGCTCTTGGCAGGCTTCTAGGATGGCAGCCTCCAAAGGGGAAAAGGTCCAGGACTAGTTGTAAGGTCGCATGACAAGGACGTCATGTGCTAAAGAGGGGGAGAATGTAATACCCCGAAAGCCCAAATGAGAATAGAATATATCGAGGATATGTAAGGAAGGAAATAACACAGGTGGATACCTTTTGGGCTGAATGTTGGCAAAGAACTCCCAAGTTAAGCGTGTTTGACCTGGGATAATCCAAGGATAGGTGACTCCCCTGGGAAGTTTGCGTAGATCTATCAGGATAAGTTGTTCCGGTTCTTCCTATCGCTTGATGCGGGATGTTACACATTTGAACCTAGATTTTGGGATTTCCAATTAACTAGGTTGGGTTTCCATTATATCTACTTATTCTTTCAAAGGCTTTAGTCTCATTCCCCTTGATCATTTTTCAACTAACTCTCTATTCAACCATTTGGTTAACAGATCTGCAATATTATCTTTTAACTTCACATAATCAATAGAGATAATTCCAGTTGAGAGTAGTTGTTTAATGATAATATGTCTATGACGTATATGTCTAGACTTACTATTATATATGTTGCTCTGTGTCCTTTCAATTGCAGATTGACTATCACAATATATACATACTAGAGGCACAGGTTTTTGCCACATTAGAATATCCTCTAGGAAATGGCATATCCATTTTACCTCTTCGCTACATTTGTCTAAAGCAATAAACTCAAATTCTATAGTGGATTTGGTTATAACGGTCTATTTCGAGGATTTTCAAGCCATGACTGCACCTGCAAGTTGATTAGTGGTTAATTTTGTAAAAATTTTGTTATAATTATACCCTTCTTTTGATCTTAAAAATGGCTTAAATTAGATATTAATATATATTTTATGGTTATATGCAATTTTAAATTGAAAGATGAATGAAATGAAGTTCTAAAGTAAATAATAATAATAATATATAAAATTATATATAATACATATACATCATTATATGCATGCATGTAATATATATATATATATAATATAATATAATATATATATGTGTCATGTGTAATACATATATATAATATATAATTTATTAATAACATTAAATTATTTTTTAGGCATGAAGAATTCAAGCCCATGAAGACTTAAAGCCCATGAAGACTTAAAGTCCATAAAGAATTCAAGTCCATGAAGAAATCAAACCCATGAAGAAATCAAACCCATGAAAAATTAAAGTCCATGAAGAATTCAAGCCCATGAAGAATTAAGGCCCAATTTGAGCAACCCATGGAAGATATTATTTGAAGAAAGCCCAAGGATTATTTTTAATCCTAATGAAGATTAAAAAATTAATTTATAGAAATCTATTTTTATTTTTTATGTGAGCTTTATTAGGTGTGTTTTTTTTAGCTAAAATCCATTTAACTATTAGGTGGATATTATGGCTAAAATCCATTTAACTTTATGAGTGCTTTATTAGGTATGTATTTTAGCTAAAATCTATTTAATATTAGGTGTGTATTATAGCTAAAATCCATTTAACTTTAAGTGTGTGAGTGCCCATTAGATATAATTATGTCTAATTGAATAATTGAAATTGTGTGGTTTGTATTGCATCTTGTGGCCTATAAATAGCTCACTTGATTGCATTTGTACGTGTGATTATTATTCTTGAATCAAAGTTTAGTTATTTCCTTAGAATTCTCTCTTTGAGAATTGTTTTTGTTCTCTCTCATTTTCTTTAGTTTTTTCTCTTGTGATCTTATTTCTTCATTTCTTCTTTTAAATTCTTATGTCATTTATTATTACTTTATTATTCACCGCCTAAATGACCGGTTAGTTTATGCCTTTAAATTTCTGTAATTTTAATTCTTGTCATTTAATTATCCACCGCCTAAATGGCCGGTTAGTTTATGCCTTTAAATTTCTGCAATTTTAATTCTTGTCTTTTAATTATCCACCGCCTAAATGGCCGGTTAGTTTCTGCTATTTTAATTCTTATCATTTAAATTCTGTTATTTAAATTACGTCGTTTAAATTCATGTCAATTAACTTTTAAATGGAAATGAGTAGCTAAATCTAATCTTGGGTTAAGGCAATGACAGTGTCCAATGCCAATGATTCCCAAAGAAAGCTGCGATTTAAATAAGTAACATTAATTTAAATTTCAGTATGAGTGTATCTTAATTATTGAGAAATCACTAGGTTTGGATTGGAGCGTAAGCCTAACTTAGAGATTTCATGTCACGCATGAGAGTTACTAGAACTGAAAACGCTATCATACCCAAACCCGGATGATTAATTTAGTTGTCTTGTATATTAATTGTAATTGAATTTATGGTAGTTGCTAAAATTAGAATCTCACATATCATGTATGGGGATTGTTTAAACTAGAACTATCATAATCTTTAATTGCATTTAATAACAAACCCTCATATCTGAAATTAAATTAATGTTACTAACCTTATCTGTTAAAATTTGGGAATCAACGGGTTGGCACTGAAATTGTCTTAACTCAAGTACTATCCAATTTTATATTCTCACTTAAAGTATTTATTTCAATTACTGCCTTAATTTATTTCCTAGTATCTGTTGTTTAAAAAATCATAAAAAATCTTGTTGCCAATTTGTCCAAATGCGTGTGTGCTTGTGTGACATTCTTTTTATTTTGCCATAAATAAATCTCTCAGTGGACGACCTGGACTCATTCAGAAAATATAAATTTAAGTTTGGACTACAACTGCACTCGTACACTGACGAGTATAAACCTCTCAACTAAATAAAGAAAAAAATATAAAATTTTATTATGTTTTGTTTTGTGTTTTAATTGCAGGGTGGGAGTGCAGCTAAATTTTGGCGCCGTTGCCGGGGAGATTGAGGCAAAAACAAAAAGAAAAAAATATATAAGAAGAGGCATCTCCTGATAAATTCAGTAACTCTGTTTCTTTTTACTTTATTTTTATTTGTGCATAGTGTATGATACTTAGGTCAGGTAAAACTATAGAATATCAATCACTCATGTCTCAACACAATGAGAACATGCCACTTGCACACAACATGTCTGCACATGGTAGTGACCACGGTGACCCTGATCCCATTGATCAGGGTATGATCAGACCCCTTAGGGAGTATCTTCATCCTCCTAGGCAGACAACCCCCTCATGCATTATTCTTCCCATCAACTATCATAGGTTTAACTTCAAACCTGGCACAATCCAATTGTTGCCAACTTTTCATGGCATGGATTCTGAAAATCCATATACTCATATGAAAGAATTTGAGGAAGTATGTAGCACTTGCATGGACCATACAGCAAATGAGGATGTCATAAGATTAAAACTCTTTCCATTCTCACTGAAAGATAAGGCAAAAATATGGTTAAG
Organism: Diospyros lotus; assembly: GCF_014633365.1. NCBI lineage: Eukaryota > Viridiplantae > Streptophyta > Magnoliopsida > Ericales > Ebenaceae > Diospyros > Diospyros lotus. The sequence goes on along the minus strand of NC_068351.1, from coordinate 29,767,941 downwards.
CACTCTCCCACCTAGATCTATAGGAACTTGGAGAGAAATGCAAACAACCTTCTTAAAAAAATACTTCCCTGCCAACAGAACTGCTACTCTTTAAAGACAAATCATGAACTTTGCCTGTAAACCAAATGAGAATTTTGCTCAAGCGTGAGAAAGGTTTAAAGACCTTCTTCACACTTGTCCGCACCATGCTTTTAAGCAATGGAGAGTGGTCAGTTTCTTTCATGATTCACTCACTCCCCAATTGAAAATGTTAGTTTCTACAATGTGCAATGGAGAATTCTATGAGAAGACTCCAGAAGAAGCTTTCCACTTCTTTGACACATTGGCTAAGAATACAAGGAACTGGGAAGTTGGTCCAACATCTGCTCTTGATTCAAGAGAAAATCCACAATCTAGAGGAAGATACCAATTGAGTGAGAGTGACGATTTAAATGCAAGACTAACTGCTTTAACAAAGAAAGTTGAAAACATGCAACTCAAAAAGGTGCAATCTGTTAATCAAGTGGAAGTAAAGTGTGCTGTGTGTGATGCAACAGATCATTCAACTGAAGAATGTCCTACCCTACCTGCTTTCAAGAAGGTATTGTATGGGCAGACTAATAACAATCATTCACACAACTTTGAGGGGAGACAAAATCAAAATCAGAGTGGAGCCTATTATGGGAATAATCAGAACTACAATTCATACCATCCCAATAATAGAAATCACCCCAATTTTTCTTGGAGAAATGATTCTGAAAATCATTCTCAACCTCCCTTCCCTACACAACAACACACCTTCCAACAAAATCAAGGTTCTTCATCCAATACTTACCAACCTCCTCATAGGAGATCTTTGGAAGATACCTTGCACCAGTTCATCCAAAGTCAAACAGGTATCAACAATCAGGTTGCTCAACTTGTCAAAAATCAAGACCAAACAAACAGAGCCATAGAAGACATTAGGAGCCAGTTGACCAAGATAACACAAACATTGAGTGTGAGAGAACCTGGAAGGTTTCCATCCCAAACTAATCCTAACCCAATTAGGCAAACCAACCAGGTAGAAGCTTCAAATAGTGAAACCAACACTCATGAACAAGTGCAAGCAGTGACTGCCCTAAGAAGTGGAAGAATAATTGAGAAACCAACTGATCCTATGAGAAACCAACATGTTGATGAAGAAAAAGAACCAAAAGATCATGAATCCACCGTGGAGAAAAATGAAAAAAATGAGAAAAATGAAAAACAAAAAGAAGATAAGAAAGAAATTCAATACAGGCCCAAACCACCTTTTCTACAAAGGTTGAATCATTTGAAAAAAGAGCAACAAAATGCAGATATATATGAAGTGTTTAATCAAGTGAGAATCAACATCCCGTTGTTGGATGCAATCAAACAAACACCTTCATATGCAAAATTTTTGAAAGATCTGTGCACTGTCAAAAGAAAAACAAATGTGCATGAAAAGACATTCTTGACTGAACAAGTCAGCGCCATTCTCCAATTGAAAACTCCTCCCAAATACAAAGACCCAGGCTGTCCAACCATTACATGCATCATAGGAAGTCAAAAGGTTGATCGGGCACTCTTGAATTTAGGAGCTAGTGTCAATTTGTTGCCATACAGTGTGTATCAACAGTTGGGATTATGTGAGCTTAAACCCACTAGAGTGACCCTTCAGCTGGCTGATTGATCAGTCAAAGTTCCACGAGGAATTGTGGAGGATGTTTTGGTACAAATCGATAAGTTTTACTTTCCAATGGACTTCATCGTTTTGGACACCCAGCTGCATCAGGGGCCTCAACCTCCTGTGCCAGTCATCTTAGGTCGACCATTCCTTGCCACATCAAATGCCATCATCAACTGTAGAAATGGTGTGTTAAAGCTATCTTTTGGGAACATGACTATAGAAATGAATATCTTCAGGGTAGCCAAACATCAGGACACTGAGAGTGAAGTGGAGGAGGTAGACTTGATCCAAACACTAACCAATGACTGTTTTGAAGAGTTCATGAGAAGACCCAAAGAAGGAAATCAAGATCTTGAAGAAATAAAAGAAGTGGAAGTCATAAGCAAAGAAAGTGAGAAGCCTATATGGATGCCTGGTTTAGAGCCATTAAGGAACTTGGACAGTAAGCTCATGGCTCTTGATAGCCATCAGTCCACGCCTGAGAGAAAGCCATTACCCAGTGATTTGAAGTATGTCTTTCTAGGAGAAGGGAAAGCATTCCCAGTGGTGATCTCTTCAAGTTTGACACCTCATCAAGAGCAACAACTGATAGAAGTTCTAAAAGCACACAGGAAGTCATTAGGATGGACCATTTCAGATTTGCAAGGTATTAGCCCTTTGATCTGTACTCATAAGATATTCTTGGAAGAAGGAGCAAAACCAGTTAGGCAAATGCAAAGGAGATTAAATCCCAACATGAAAGAAGTTGTCAGAAAAGAAGTGCTTAAGCTATTGGATGCTGAAATAATTTACCCAATCTCTGATTCTAAGTGGGTAAGTCCAACACAGGTAGTACCCAAAAAGTCTGGAGTCACTGTTGTAAAAAATGAGAACAATGAACTGATTCCCACGCGCATCCAGACAGGATGGCGTATGTGCATTGATTATAGAAAGCTCAATTCTGTGACAAGGAAAGATCATTTTCCTTTGCCTTTCTTGGATCAAGTTTTGGAGAGAATAGCAGGCCAAGCCTACTATTGTTTCTTAGATGGGTACTCAGGGTACAATCAGATAGAAATTGCACTAGAAGATCAAGAGAAGACAACTTTCACATGTCCATTTGGGACATTTGCATACAGGCGCATGTCATTTGGGTTATGCAATGCTCCAGCCACCTTTCAAAGGTGTATGATGAGCATTTTCAGTGAAATGGTTGAGCAGATTGTTGAAGTATTTATGGATGACTTTTTTGTTTATGGAAGTAACTTTGAGGCCTGTTTGGAGAATCTGAAAAAGGTTTTAGCAAGATGTGAGGAAACAAATCTGATACTCAATTGGGAAAAATGTCACTTCATGGTGAAACAGGGCATAGTCTTGGGGCACATCATTTCATCTAGGGGGATGGAGGTAGACAGGTCAAAAATTGAAACAATTCAAAAACTCCCCATCCCTAGGAATGTGAAAGACATCAGAAGTTTTTTGGGACATGCAGGGTTTTATAGGAGATTCATTGCTTCCTTTAGCACCATAACAAGACCCTTGTGCCATTTGTTGTCTCAAGATATTCCGTTTGAATGGAGTCCTGCCTGTCAAAATGCTTTTGATAAATTGAAAGATGCACTCATTTCAGCACCTATCATTCAGTCCCCTAATTGGTCCCTCCCGTTTGAACTTATGTGCGATGCTAGTGATTACACGGTAGGAGCTGTGTTAGTGCAGAGGAAGGATAAGAAATCTCATGTGATATATTATGCTAGCAAAACTCTTAATGAGGCATAAAAGAATTACACCACTACAGAGAAAGAGTTACTAGCAGTTGTCTTTGCCCTGGACAAGTTCCGATCTTACCTCGTAGGGTCACTAGTGATCATTTTTACTGATCACGCTGCTCTGAAGTATTTGTTCACAAAGCAAGATGCAAAACCCCGTCTGCTTCGATGGATCTTACTCCTGCAAGAGTTCAACATTGAAATCAGAGACAAGAAGGGAGTAGAAAATGTGGTGGCTGACCATTTGTCAAGGATTCCAAGTCAAGATCTCACACAATTTGATGAACCAATTCATGACAATTTCCCTGATGAGCAACTGTTTGAAGTAAATGTTATTCGTGCATCATCTGTTGTCCCTTGGTATGCCGACATTGCGAACTACCTGGCAACTGGTCTGATCCTAGACCATTGGAGTAAGCAAAATAGGCATAAATTCTTCAGAAAAGTCAGAACCTTCTTTTGGGATGAGCCCTACCTCTTCAAGTATTGTCCTGACCAAATCATCCGTAGATGCATACCCGATCATGAGCAACAAAGTGTCATCAATTTCAGTCATACTCTTGCATGTGGAGGCCATTTTTCTGTCAAGAAAACAGTTGCAAAAATTTTTCAGAGTGGATTTTATTGGCCAACACTGTTCAAGGATGTGTACAAGTTCTGTTCAAATTGCGATCGATGTCAAAGGTTAGGAAGTCTATCAAGGAGAAATATGATGTCATTACATCCGATCCAAGTGTTAGAAGTTTTTGACTGTTGGGGTATGGATTTTATGGGCCCATTTGTCAATTCATTTGGTCATGAATACATCTTACTTGCTGTTGACTATGTGTTTAAATGGGTAGAAGCAATCCCGGCCATAACAAATGACCATAGGACTGTCGTGAAATTTTTGAAAGAAAACATATTCAGTCGATTTGGGATGCCACGAGCAATCATCAGTGATGGGGATTTTCATTTTTGTAATAAAGTTGTGGCAGGATTAATGAAGAAATATGGTGTACTGCATAAGGTTGCAACACCATACCATCCCCAAACCAATGGTCAAGCTGAGCTAGCCAATAGGGAGATTAAGTGCATATTGGAAAAGACTGTTGCTGCTAATTGTAAGGATTGGTCCTTAAGACTAGTAGACGCTCTTTGGGCATACAGAACAACTTACAAAATAATTTTGGGAATGTCTCCCTATAGGCTAGTATACGGTAAATCTTGTCATCTGCCAGTGGAAATTGAGCATAAAGCATATTGGGCAATTCATAAGATCAACAAGAGTTTAACTGAAGCAGGCTTATCCAGGAAGCTCCAATTGAATGAACTTGAGGAAATTCGGAATGAAGCATTTGAAAATGCACGATTGGCCAAGGTTCGCATAAAAGAGTCACATGATCGGCACATCATTCGAAAAAGCTTTCAGGTAGGGCAACGGGTACTCTTGTATGATTCTCGATTGCATCTATTCCCAGGAAAATTGAAGTCTCGATGGGTCGGCCCTTTTGTAATCAAGTCCATCTCAGGATATGGGACATTTGAGATAGAAAATCCGGAGTCAGGATAGCTTCTAACAGTCAATGGTCATAGGTTGAAACCATCATCTGATGAATAAAGGTAGTTTCATGTCGTCTAGGAATCTGACGTTAAAAGACCACAGATCTGACCACCGGGAGTGCAGCCACAAGTGTGAATACATATCCACTTGTAAATTTTGAGTCTTTTATATTAGATATCCAATTTGCATCACTATATCCTTCTAGGATAGCTAGGTATCTGGTGTAGTGCAACCCATAGTTACAAGTATACCATAAGTATCTAAGTACTCTTACTATTGCTTTCCAATGGTCAACATTGGGATTACTCATATATCGGCTCAGTTTATTAACTACATAAACAATATTTGGTCTAGTACAACTCATTAAATATATTAGACTTCCAATTACTCTAGAGTATTCTACTTGAGAAATACTCACCTCTATTCTTAGATAATTGAAGACTAACGTTTAATGATGTTCTAGCCACATTAGAATCATTATCAATAAATTTTTCTAGAATTTTGTCCATGTAATGTGATTGACTTAGAATGAGACTATCTAATATTCTTGTGATTTTAACCCCTAAAATCACATCTGCAAGTCCCATATCTTTCATGTCAAACTTTGAATTTAACATATTTTTGGTAAATTTGACTATCTTATCATTATTATCAACAATGACTATATCATCTATGTAAAGACACAAAATGACATAGCCATTTCTTGTGTCTTTAATATATACACACTTGTCACACTCATTGATTTTAAATCTATTGGTTATCATTGCATTATCAAATTTTTCATGTTATTCTTTAGGCGTTTGTTTTAAGCCATACAATGAGTTTTACCAATCTACAGACTTTTTTTCCTTGTCCTGGAACTATAAAACTCTCGAGTTGTTCCATATAAATTTCTTCATTCAAATCTCCATTTGATGTACTTCTAAATTTCGTAGAGCTACAATTACAAGTATCATCTGAATGGAATTTATTCTCATTATAGGAGAATATGTATCAAAGTAATCTAAGCCTTCTCGTTGTCTATAACCTTTGATCACAAGTCTAGCCTTATACTTATCAATAGAGCCATCTTCTTTTATTTTCCTTTTAAAGATCCACTTGGACCCTAAAGGTTTAGACCCAGGTGACAGATTTACTAGCTCCTAGGTATGGTTCTGTAAAATAGAATCAACTTCACTTTTAATTGCTTCTTTCCACAAAAGTCCTTCTGAAGAACTTATAGTTTCTTCATAATTTTGTGGTTCATTTTCTAACAAGTTAGAAATTTTGGGCCAAAAGATTTTTGTACTCTTATTCTTTTGCTTCACCTAGGTTCATTCTGAAGTTCTTGTTCATGTTCTGAATCATGACACTCTTCATTCATAGTATCATATGTTCGTTTAAACGAACTTAAACCTTCCTTAGAGTTACAAGGAAACACATCTTCAAAGAACGATGCATCTCTCGATTCCATTATAGTGTTCTTGTGTATGTGTGAGCTTTTAGACTCAAACACAAGGAATCGATAAGCATTACTGTTATGTGCATACCCAATAAAAATACAATCCACTGTTTTAAGACCTATTTTCATTTTTTTTTTGGTATTTGTAGGATGATCTCCTACCTTTCTAGAGTTCATAGAGAGTCTTTTCTTCTTTTTTCCGGGGTATCTTATTTAAAAGATAATTGCTTGATAAAATAGCTTCACCCTACATGTTCTGAGGCAATTTAAAACTTATTAACATCGCATTCATCATTTCTTTCAATGTGCGATTTTTACGTTCTGTAACACCGTTTGATTAAGGTGAATAAGGTGCTGTGACTTCATGTACAATTCCATGTTGTGCACAGAATTCACCAATTGGTGTTACATACTCACCACCTCAATCACTTCTCAACAGCTTTATTTTCTTATTAAGTTGATTTTCAACTTCATTCTTATAGAGAACAAAATTCTCTTAAGCTTCATCCTTGCTTTTAAGTTGTAACAGTTGAAAATTTCACCTCAATTGTTATTTACAACAGCGGAAGCACACTGATTAAGAATACATATTTCAAGGGCTCATACATATATGCCATAGCATCAGCTAAACAAATCTAACAAAACACTCTATTTGAGCCCCTGCCACACTCATCTCCAAGGATCTTTTAGGTCAGGAGAGCCCTGTACATATAGCTATTGGTAAGGATCTGATACCACTAGCTTGACCTTGAACTTTCCCTTTCTTAACCTGGAATGATGTTAAAAATAACGTGAGCCACGAGGCTCAGCAAGCATATCTAAAATAAATGGGCATCATATTCATAATTATGGGAATGACCAATCAGGCTGAGTTTATATGTGTGTCGTGCACCGACATGCACGTTCATGTTCACATTACCTTTTATATCATGCACATGCTTAGTAAAATAAAAATAGCCCTTAGGCTCAATATGCTCAACAATATCATGTATAACATCAAAGCTCATATTATTCATTAATCATATGTCATCCTCTTTGGCATGGCAGCACACACCTAACCTGCCCGGATGTCACTGGCACAGCGATAGTAGTGCTCTCGCTCAGAGGCCAAGGAGACTAATACCCATCATAAACCTCACTTGATAATCATAAACATAATGCCATGCATGATCATATGCAACTCACACTGCCATGTATATGCAAGGGTCTTTACACAGTTGTTATGGGAATATTTACTTAAGTAGTTTAAGGGCAAAAGCCCACATGTTCCATATTATGCAAATCACGTCATTGAAACCATATTAGTACGTTCTCAACCCATTTGTGGCATAATATATTAGCCCCAATACTTGCAGGCTGACATATTGATATCCTATACGATTTCGGAGTTAAGGTAGGAACTCATATACGACGTAAGTATTTGTACCACTTTACTTTCGGGATTACAGGTAACGCACTTCGTTACTCACAATATTAACTGGTTCCACATATTTGATAATATTAAATATTATAGGGAGGCTAGTCTTGACCGCCACAATCGCATCGAGTCTCCCCAATTTTCTAAGAACCTAGTTCACATCAGTTTGGCATTATTTCCAAAGAAGTAGGGGCGATACAAAACCCCATGACGGTTAGAAATAAATATCTCCAGGAGTCACATTTATAGTTTCAACAACAACTCACATATTATAAAATGGTTACCACGCGTATTTGCATAATGAATGCGTCGAACCGAATCATGGTAAGGGAGAAAATTAAATACGAGAAACCATAGAGACTTTCACAGGAATTAAAGAACATAAAGAGATGGTTAGAAGCTTGCCTTCAAATAACCGTTTCTTGTCATCTTTGCCTTCCCGCTACGAAGTAAAATGTTTCATAGGAAGATAATAGAATTACAACTCATAATAATTAGATCTGATCACGTGAAACTCATGATTTAGCCAAAATAATTTATAATTTTGACATACAATATTCTTAATAATTTTACCCATTTACCTGAAATTCTAAACACTGAGGACTCCAAAAATACCTTGATTTCTCTCAAATTCTTCTCCCAAATTCTGGCTGCTCAAGTTTTGCTCTATCCTCTCACTTTCTCCTTCAATTCCCTTAATTTCCCTCACTATTTATAACCCTTAAACCCATAGATTGCACCTCCAAATCCATTGTTTTATGCCCATAGACTTATGTATATATTATTTAAATCTCCCTGCCTTCAATTTCATACATCTCTATAAGCCTTAGTCGCCCACGGCATCACGCTCACAGCTTCACATACATGAATAATATATTTATACATTGATTTTCACTCTCCTTTTCATGCTTTCAATTATGCTTTAATGTGCTCTCAACCCACAAATTCTCTCCTTGGTTTACGCACACATCATTACACACACACATTTATATATATATATATTATATATACTTTCATTTATATATAATTTATTATATAATTATGTATAAATTCATAAATTATATTCTTAATCTCACTCCAATCTTTCACTTTGCAATTACACCCTCAAATAACAATTTTATTTGGATTAAACAATCAAAACCAAAAATTAATAATCTAAGGTTACTCGATTAGGTCGATTTTGTCCCTGCACCCTCACGGGACTCTTGTTTCATCCCGAAACCACCTCAGAGTTGATCGTCATAAAAAATTGAAACCCCCTCAGGATTCCGTGGACTTCTCGGAAGTCCTTTACAATCATTTAGTTTTTCGACCTAAATCAAAACTGTAGCGAAAATTATATTGATTCCAATTTCTTTTAATACCATAAATTTTGACTCGAGATGCTTGTCATTATTATATCATTTTCCTTAGACATCTAGGCTCCAGGACACTCTTTGCAGTCGATTTGGTACTAAAAGCTACAAAAAAATTATATAACCCCTAATTTAATAATTTTATAAATATTTCAAAGCAAAATAACTTAGTATTTTCTTCTAAATTCCCAAACATTCATTAATTACTTTAAACACCAGAATTAATAATTGCAATTTGTCTCCAAAATTCTGGGATGTTACATAAGCAGATACACATAACAATATTTTGTGCTATCATCGACAAAAGTAATAAAATACTTATTTCCACCTCTTGTTTATACGAATTTTAAATCGCATACATCACTATGAATTAAATCAAGGGGTACAGTCTTTCTTTCAATTGTTTGAAAAGATGATCTCGTCAATTTTGCCTCTACACAAGTTTCACATGTATGTTTTGAATCGATATGGAAATAGGGTATATGATTCAAGTTAATTAATCTACGTAATGTATCAAAATTAACATGACCTAGTGTACCATGCCATAAATTGGAAGACTCAAGCAAGTAAACCAAAATCTTATTTGTTTTATTCATAATGGTTATTACATTGAGCTTAAAAATCCCATCTGATACATCATTTCCAACATACATTCCATATTTTGACAAAATGACTTCATCTGACTCAAATACCATACGGAATTCATGCTTGTTCAACAGCGACCCGGACACCACATTCTTATGAATTTTTGGTACATACAACATGTCATTTGGAGTCCGTTGTTTTTCAGATGTAATTTTTAACACCTTCCCCTGTCCATTAATTCAAAAGAAGCGGAATTATCCATGAAAACCTTTTCCCCATCAAGTGGTTCAAAAGTGGTGAACAACTCCCTGGTTGAGCACACATGCCTTGTGGCACCAGTGTTAATCCACCATTCCCTCGAGTTAGACCCGGCCAAGTTCACCTCAGATATCATGGCTGATAGGTTTATATTAGACACGTCGGTGATCATGGTATCCATCACATGTGCCTCATGGGACTTGGTCTTCCTCTTCGGAACTCTACACTCCATAGATTTGTGACCCATCTTACTACAGTTGAAGCATTTCCCCTGGAACTTGTTTTTGAAGACTCCTACTTGGGGTCCCAACTTTGGCTTGTTTTTCTTATATTTGGACTTTTTCCCATACTCTAATACATTTTCTTTGGCAATAGTAGGATTGAAAATTTTCTTCTCTGACCTTCTGTTGTCTTCTTCTATTCGAAGTCCAACGATCAGTTCTTCAAGGTTTATCTCATTTCGCTTGTGCTTAAGGTAATTCTTGAAATCCTTCCAACCAAAAGGTAACTTCTCAATAAGAGCAGCCACTTGGAAAGATTCACTTTAGACCACCCCCTTTGCATGAATTTCATGTAAGATTACTTGAAGTTCTTGCACTTGACTAACCAGAGATCTAGAATCCACCATTTTAAAATCGAGGAATTGCCCAACTATGAACTTCTTGGTTCCAACATCCTCAAATTTGTATTTTCGGTCTAAGGATTCCCATAGCTCCTTGACAGTTTTCATTGTAATGGTTGAGAAATCACCTGTGTAAACCAACACACAACCACACGACCAAGACCAAGAAAAAGTACCAAGATCTACAAGTCGAAACAGAAAATAAAGAACAACCACAACACACACAGAGAACATCGCGTATACGTGTTCGAATTCGAAAGAATCCTACTCACGGCAGAGGCTCCGCCTCTAGTCAATCCACTAATATATACAATAAGATTACAGAGATTACAAGCAATCAAAAATGAAGAAACCACTTACAGTATCTACAATTAGGGGAAAAATCAAGTACAAAAGCTTCACAGAAATAAGCTATTCACAGCACTCACTCTCGCCATTCTCTCACCATCACAACACTTTGATTTCAAGATGGAAGAGAAGATACAAAGATAGGGTTTCTTTCTTCAAGATTGCTTTCTCCGTTGCGTTCTGTTTTCTTCTAGCACATTGGAAAATTACTTACTGTTCAGCTACCCCATTTGCCTTATATACACGGACAACTCAATATGGCAGACTTAGGCTTGGGCTCAATTTGCTTATAAGATACCAATGGCCCATGGCCAATATAATATTATATTACATAACCCAAATCCATATTACCATGATATAGAGTGCCAAATGCACATGTAGATGAAATGGAACGCCACTGTAAAATACAACAATTATTTAACATCAAAATATAACACCATATGCCACATGACAATTACATGAATTTATTTATTAAACATATAACATATCAATATATTTTGAATCACAAATATTAACAGTAATATACATATATATATATTATACAATGAATCATGCAGACCATTTAAAACATAATTTCTGCATAAGAAATCAGAATGCATCCATGCCTCAACTACGTTGATTACTGGCATATCTGTTTCACCCTCCTTTATAGAAGAAGAATTCTCAATCAAGAATCTCGCAAGATTCAAAGTAGTGAGGTAAAACAACATCTTTTGCTGCCACCTTTTGAAATTCAACTCGTTGAATTTCTCAGACTTTTCGCCATGGCCTGCAGGCACAACAGACATCTGGACTACAGGAATAGATCTTTGCACCACATTATTTGAGGTTTCAGCAGAATTCACAGGAGTAGCCATCTCTTGAACCAAAACTTATCCGTGAGGAATTTGTTTTAAGATTAGCCAATTACAATAAAAAAATTATACTAAACAATAATTGTATTTATAATACTGTAATTATTGCTTGAAAATATAATTATTGTAATACTATATTTAAATCAATAGAATGGAAATATTGAAATAAAATAGTACTGCGTAGGGAAAAATAAAAGCACAACAGAATTTAAAAAGATGATAACACTGAGGTCTGTGTAACACATAGTTCCCTTAAAACAAATTTGTTGCTTCACTAAAAGTGTTAGAGGTTTTTTGGTGTCTGTTTCCCAAGATACAACGATTTACAGACTGAGAAGTTAGCACAAATTTCAAAGTCTTACAGCAAACTCAAACGCTTATTGAACACTATTAAAAATTGAAAAACTTAAGAATTTTGTAAAATAATTCTTCTAAAAATTCTATTGAAAAATTCTTCTAAGAATTCTCTCTCATAATTCTTCTAAGAATTTTTCTATATTTTCCAAATGAAGAATCCTCTATTTATAGAAGAGAAAGAAGAGAAGAAGAGAAAAGAAAGAAGAAGGAGCAGGAAGATGGCTAAGCAGTGTTGTGGGAGGCTTTCCTCCTTTTAATTAATATATAAATATATATATAATGTCTTTATAATATATAATCAAGTAAACCCCTTTCATATATATATATATATATATTAAAAATTACAATAGTAATTTTCATAGTGCTCTAGCATTATTAACTTCAAAATCCATCTTGCACAGTGCACGCATAGTACACCCTCATAATTTAGTGCATAGTGCACCTTCTGTATTTTTTTCCTGTCTTTTACTTTTATAATAATAGAAATTATGTATTATAATACACATACCTCAAACTATTTTTTAATCAATTTTCCATTCACCCAAATATCAATTTGGACATGTAAATATCCAAATTTTCCAACAGTTACACTTGAACATGCAATGCAAGCTACCAACAATGGCTAGCTTTTGCACCTAGTCCTATTTCAATAAGAAAAATAGAGAAATCTGAAAGATATTCTTTAACCAAAACATGCATGTAAAATAGTTATCAATTTCAAAACTATAATGATGAGTCACACAACAAGCAGTTCCTGAGCAAACAACAAAGTTTAAGCTTCAACACAAAAGACAATGTGCATGTTTTAAAGAAAATTTAGACAAACCTTCCTTCATAAACTCTTGAGTGGCCAGTAAAGAATGAGTCAAAAAAAGTAGTAATGCGTATACGGAATCAAAAGATATTCTCGGGATCATCCATTACAACCCAGTTCCATCCTTGTGTTACATATACAGAATGTAGTAATGTGTAGCAGGATTGACATTAATAAATGTACCACCCGTTTTTCCCGAGCGTTAAATAACTTAGGGATTTCGGAATTTTTTTTTTTCTCAACATAACTCAATATAAATCATTTCCTGACAATCCCAATTCTACCTTCTCAACATACCAAAATAATAATCAAATAGGCTAAGACAGGTAATCATCATAAATACAGAAGTAATAATCGAAACATGATATGGTACATATCAAATTCACTTTATTCATAACATGGAAAACCGTACCATAGTTTAACGTCATGTCGCCAATGCTTAAATACATGGAGACTCATTTATCAGAGATAGCAACTAAATACCTCAAATATACATTGAGCCATACTTATATTTAACAAGACTAATCCTCAACAAGACATAGCTAAAGACATATCTGAATCTTCTTGAAGAAGCAAATATCGGGATCATCTTGCCAAGTCCATCAGACATGTCACCACTTGTCGTCATTTCTCAATTACTTCCTCACCTAAGCTGCAAGTCTTATCTGGAATGTTTGAATGTTCTAGAGACATAACTCAATTAAAAGATGAATCTTCTAGTGATGGTCTAGAAACATGATATATGAATGCATAATGCAACAAAATGAACAATCTATGCCCTAGAATAGCTTCCCTAGCTTATTGGCCTAGTACAGAACCCTAGGTATAATCCTGACATGCTTTAGGATAATCCTAACGTTACTCCATCAATTGCCCTTGGAGAATTACAGTTACACTATTAGGGTGACATCCCAATCTCATGCACGAGTATCAATATGCTAATAATATCGTGCCATGTAAAAATCACGACTTTCCATGCAATATGACAAAATGATCATAACTTCAATAAATAACATGCATAATGAAGCAAACATGTCATATATGGATTTTCGGGACAAAACCACTCACCTTTAGCATGAAGTTCGGAATACCTCAAAAAATGCGCATCGCCTCGATTTTCATGCCAAACCTTAAAAATTGAACAAATTACTTGTTCTCGAGCACATCAATCCTATAAATCATATTTATTCATAGTATATATCAATACTTCAACTTCTTCATATTTTCCTTCATTTTTCTCCTATTTTCCTCCTAAAATTTCAAATAAATACTTTCTTAACTATTTTCTCAAATCTTTTTCCACAACAATTCATAATATTCTAAGAATTTCAAAAGAAAATTCCAGAACTTACCCTGAATCTTCGTTTGCACATAAAATAAGGTTGGTCATTTCGAAAATTGAGAAACTAGAAAGGCCAACACTAAAACTTTTTACACAAACCTCGAGATATCAATTTTCTAGAATTTTTGGCATTTTTTTCCAGAATTTTCCAAGCTTGCACGTGCCCTCACGCACTGGCACATGGTCTGCGCGTGATGACCAGCGTGTGCAGGCCACGTGCCGGTCATCTTCTCCGACACCGGTACACCGGTAAAGTTGGATCTTGATGCCACCTTATTTTTCTTCTCTAGTCAATCAACATGGTGAATCTTGATGCTCGAAATGATGGCCAAAAAGCCTCCGATTTGCTGGCCAAAGTGTCGGCCAGACCATCTGCCTTTTTTCTTTGGCGAGCTTCGAGACCCCTTCTGACCTTTAGGAAAATGCCTCAAAATCTCTAAATTTGATCTACCACTCATGGGCAACAAAAATATCTTAATTTGGTGTCTCAATTCGTTCAAAAATAGGGTCAATTTGAAGCTCTCATTTTTCAAAATCCTCGGTCAAACCATTGCTATTTATAGCCAAATTGATCAACAAAAATGACCAATCTTGATTTATCGAAGGCCACTAAGGCCTTCCTGTGCCTTAGATCCGTCTAAACCCACTAAAAAAAGCCTTAAAAATCGATTTAAATGGTCAACTTTTTAGCCACTTTTGGCTGAAAGTTTGGCCATTTTCGACTATGCCAAGGCTGATTATCAGCCAAGATTGGTCCTAGGACCTTGCCCCGAGGTACCTTACCACTTTCTCAGGCCTCCCATGGCCTAATTCGATGATGGGATGGAGCTTGGTCAGTCACAGCTTCCAAGCTCTTTTGAAAATTACACTATCACTCCCTATCGTTTTTAAATTACATTTTTGACCCTTTCCACAAGGCTTCTGGGTTTTCCAACATTTCTTTTGAGACCCTTACATTCTAAATTTCTCGTTTGACCCCCGAGATTCCAAGAAATACGTCATTTCGACTTCTCTTGGGTAATTTCAAAAATTACACTTTGGCCCGGACGTATGTTGTGCTTGCAAAACCCCTTATTTCACCCCGAAACCACTTAAGGGTTGTTTATCAGGCCCAATTTGACTCTTAAGTGTTCCGTTGACTTTTTGGAAGTCCCTTACGACAATTCAATTTTTCAGTCTAAATCATAGCTATACCGAAAATCGTCTTCGTTTTGATTTCTTTTAATCTCATAAATCCTATCTCGAGATGTTTGTCATTGCCGTATCATTTTCCTTAGATATCTCAGTTCCAGGGCACTCCTTGTAGTCGATTCGGTCAAATTTTTTGGCTATTTAGATATCAATCTTTCTCAAAATTTCATTTTTTTAACTTATTCTCAAATAATTCTAATTTCTTGGGTATTACAATAAACACATGCATGATATAACTTTTTTGATATTTTAAAAAATTGAACCATGAACTTATCTTGAAAATTAAATGTATCAATTGGTAGAAAATGGACACAAGGTGGGAAATGGCAACGATTGCATGTATGGAACATGTTGCAAGATGCTTGCCAATTGATTGACTTGAAAATCGGGATGTGTAATTGCCTGTGTTTCATCGTCATCCTACACCCAAGTAGAATTTTTAAAAAAATAAAATAAAAAAGGTGAAAAAATAAAAAATGTTGTAAAGTTACGTACCATTAAGCGCCATGGATATTGGAGGGGTGTCATGACAGGGTATTGTGCTTCTTGTGTAGTTTGAACGACGACTGCACCATCCTATAGGTTCTTTTGCGGCACTTTCTTTGTATCCAAAGACACTTGTGCATTATTGAACCCCGATTAATTTATATTCCACCTAGTAGGTTACTTCAACACTACAGACTAGTGCTTACCTTAGCCCTTTTCAATCTCGTCTCTAATGGGCCTTTCTTGCGAAGTTTCTTAGGCCTTCCCTTAGTGCTCGAGCAATTCAGGTCCAATATATTCTCGGTTGAAGCATTTTCCGTCACTCTACTGGCGGAGTCTACATGAATAGTGGATTGAGAAAGATGATTATTTCAGCTACTTGACTTCGACGTGGAAAGCTTTTTTTTTATAATTGAATCCACTCCATAAGCTCAACGATACAACCTTCATCATTTGTTGAAAGATCAGTTACCTCGACAAAAACTTTGCACAATTGGTCATATCTTAACTGCCTAGGACTATTGATCCACCCATCATAGTTGATTGCGATCCTCGCTTAGCATCTGGTCACATCTCTCCTCCATTTCCTCAATATATACCTATCGAGAAGTGTGACGCCCCGCACTCAAGGCCCCAAAGAATTTGGGGACTGAGGTTGTAAAGAAATTCGCATGCGTATCATATCGCTTATATAAATAAGTGTTTTTGCCAAGATAAATATAAACAAGTCTATTTCTACTAGATATGACTTGATTCACTACTAAACACCCTGAAACGGCGCTAGTTACAACCATGGGATTCAGTGAAATAAATTGTGAGAGAGGAAAAAATAGAAAAAGAAAAGAAAAACTCCTTCAAAGCTCCTCAACCGCATCCGGAGGTGATGTCTCCACTAACACTGCCTTTCCCTTGGTAGGGCCCGAGCTATCTGTATGGTTAGTCGAGGGGGTGAATCCTAAGACTCAGCAAAGACAGTATATATAAAATAGCAAATCACAGTTCATAACAAGCATTGAAAATAAAACATGAAGTGAAACATATATGCAGGCCCGTCCACCTCATCCATCTCAGACTCTTGGTGGCCCCATATAATATTTCCAGGGACCCTAACACGAGCTCTGTTTAGTTCCCACAATTTATAGCCTCATACCTAGACACTTCCTTGTTATCATATGCAAGTTATGATCACAAATTTGCACATCAAATATATATTAACCGTTACCAATTGGCTTGCCGAATTCTTCAGACCCTGATGCTGCATGTTAAAATTCTTCCTATAATCTGGCGTGCTCACTGTCAGATTTCAAACCCTGCTTTAGCTTTCTCTTTCCCAAATGAACTAAGCCTTCACGAAAATGTTCTATTTATAGAGCCCATCCTCCCCCCTAATCCCAAGATTGCGATTAATATTTTATTTTCATATTTATTTCTTTCTTCTCCTCATGTGCTGCCATCATGCAATTGTCAAATCAAATTAAATTTTATACTCATTGCGTCCATGCTACGTGCCTTTGGCAGGAGAAGTTGGTAGTCAAGTGATTTTCAAATCCAATTAAATTTTTATTCTCTACTATTCTGCTATATTGCGTGCCTGGCAAGAGAAATTGGCACCCAAGTCTCCAGCTTATATAGAGATGGGAAATGGGCGGGTCAGCCCAGCTCGCATTCCGCTTGGCCCACCTATTTGGTGGGCCAGGTTGAATTTGGCCCACGAGAGAGACGGGCCAGGTCGGGCCAAGGAAATGAAAATTTGGACCCGGCACGGCCCTATGACCCTTAATAAATGGGCCGGTCCGAGCCATGGGTTTGCTGGGCTGGGCCGGCCCATGAGCCATTTATTTTTAATTTTTTTATATATAATTTTTTAAATATATATTTTTTATTTTTTCTCAAATGTAACTAATATTTTTTAAAATATGTTTATTAATGTTTACTTATAATTTTGATGTTTGTAAAATTATGATGTTTACAATAAACATTATGTTTACAAAAATTACACTAAAATTATGTTTACAAACATAATTATGTTTACAAATATTACAAAAAAAAAATTATGTTTACAAGAAACATAATTTTTAATTATTGTGTTTATAATTATTAAATACAAACATAGTTTTTTAAATATTTTTTTATTTTTTGATGGGCAGGGCCGGGCCATTTTAGCGGGTCAGTTGGTGGGCCGGCCCACGGGCCATTCTGGTGGGCCGGGCCTCGGGCCACATATTGCTGGCCCGGCACGGCCCTCATTTTGTTAGGGGGCCAATCCGACCCGTTTGCTACAATAATAGGTCGGGCTATAAGGCGGGCCGGCCCATGAGCCACCCGGCTCATTTCTCATCTCTAGCTTCATAACTTTCTCATTTAATGATCGTAGTTGCACTAATAGCTTCTTTATCTACATGGCTCTCATTTACTTGTGGCCATAATTATTTGTAATTGAAATAAAATAAATTAAAAGAATATATTTTCCAGCAGACCTCACGTGGCCATCGCAGCACCCAGGCCCCCTAATGGCGCCCAAAACGGCGCCGTTTTGGCCTTCCAATAGCTGGAAAATAAATCCAGCAAAATCGCCCGGCAACTGCGCCTTCCGAGGCTCGAACCTGCACCGAGCGTCTGGCTCCCTCGCGCGCACACCACCTGCTCTAGCCACCTCCTCCCACAGATGGTGCCCACCTTCCTGGATTTATATTTAATATCCATAACTTCCGAAAATTACCACACCCTGATTACCAATAACTTTTACACTCCATATTCCAATAATTACATGACTTTTCTTTTAAAATCAACAAATTAATATTTCAAATATTCAATAATTACTCCAAGTACAATGATTATTATTCTTTCCACTAAATTATTCAAATCCACACAACCGTAATGGATCACAAGTTACTTCAAATAGAAAACCAATAATTAGTATATGCTTCCAAAATACTGGGATGTTACAAGAAGTGATTTTACCTTATAACATATCGGTACTAAGATAGTATGCCTGCAGATAATTTCCTTAAACTGGAATAGGTGGCAGTTACAAACAAATTTGCAGTTATCCCTTTGAAATAAAACGATAAATTTTTTCCTCTTAACACCCTCACCAACTACGATGGTGTGCTGTGGTAGGCAACCAAAAATAAAACCTATACTCCTAAAAATAAATATAGTAGTGTAAGCAATGATCCTTCTCACGAAAAGTATCTAGCCTAGTTTTATGCTATGTGAACAATAACGAGGGGGTTTGAGTATAACGAAAACAACTTTAAGAAAAACAATTAAGGAACAATTCAAATTGAAATATCAAAATCAGTCAAAAGAACAAACCTTAGTCTAAGTCAACATCCACCATCGGAATCTTACAATTGATCATCGATACAAATATATATCAATTCACACTAAGAATATTCACCGTTAGAATTATTTTCCTATCTCTCTTTAGTCATATTTAATTAGAAAACAAGCAATCTAATAAACTCTAACTATTAAATAACCCAAGACAAGCGCTAAAGATTTAATCTGGTAGTAGCCTTAAGAGTTAGAGAGATCGATGAAACTAAACAACACAAGCATAAGCGGTTGCGTTTAATTTAGTCGAGTGTTCTTCATAAGATCTAATAATTTCTGACGCGACAAATCATTAAATCTTAGTTACTTCACAAATTAGAGGGATCAAACAATTACGGATTTAATATCTAACTTAGCAATAGATTGCAATGAATAATAAATTAGTAGGTCTCATAGTAATTAAACAAGACAATTATGAAAATAGGTACAGAAGAACATCTTATACTCAAAACATAAATTGAATAATAAAAACAAATTAAATCTTACAATTTTATTGATTCCGAGACTTCCATTTCCTTAAACGAAATATAAAAAATTAGCCACACAACACCATGATGAAAACTAAAAAGAAATTAAAGAAAAAGGGGAGAGAGAGGTCCCAATTGACCACTGACCTGTTCTTCTTAATTTCGTGAGCCTCATCTGCCTGTTCTATTCTATGTTACACGGAAATGGAAATAAGAAACGTTTTCGATAGGAAACAGAAATGTGGAAACAAACATTTTTTAAAAAAAAAATTGGTATAAATAGGGTCCGAAACGGGAATAGGAAACGTTTTGAAAATGTTTCAAAAATAAAAAAAACGACTCATATAAAGTGTTTCTATGCAATATAGGTTGTATTCCTTTTTTTGCCTAATGCCTCCGTGA
This sequence comes from Diospyros lotus, assembly GCF_014633365.1. Classification (NCBI taxonomy): domain Eukaryota; kingdom Viridiplantae; phylum Streptophyta; class Magnoliopsida; order Ericales; family Ebenaceae; genus Diospyros; species Diospyros lotus. The sequence goes on along the minus strand of NC_068351.1, from coordinate 29,747,700 downwards.
GCTCTCTCCTTAATTTTTCATATATATACGTACATATATATATATATATATTGTAAGTGCAGCGCACCTAGCCCATCTCCAATTTCCATGGGCCCATTCAATTTGGAATCTTCAATCCCTATTATATTATCCAGCGTGGGCTCTTGATTCCTTTCAATCCAAGTCCAATTTCAATTTGGACTCACACTGCTTCACCTTTGCATTATTATTATATTATTATATATATAATTCTATTTTGCCTTGACCCATTATTCACTGATTTCTTTCCCAACTGTGCAATTGCAGCTTCCAAGTCATCTTAAATTGCGCCAATGAATTTCCTTTGCCATCGCTTTCCATTTCTTGGAACTTCAGAAAATAAACCGCGTATTAGACTTGCAATCTAAGGGGTGTTTCAAAATGTCAACAGTGTAGGCACAACAACTTCAAGCTCGATTTCGTCATCGATGCAACCAATATTTCTCAAAACTCAAAACATAAAAGTTGTAGATCTTTTTCTTTTCATTTCATAGCATCTTGAATCATCTCAATTAGAGCTCGGATGAGAGAGTTATTCCTAGATTACGAAACAATGTTGAAATTATCCAGAATCTCCTAATTAGCTCCATTTTTCACTTAATGCCTTCATTTGCTTTCTAAATCAAAATATAAAAATAATGAGTACATTTAGACACCAAATAAATATAAAAGATTAAGTTTTAAGGGAGTAAAATATGACATTTTACATTATCATCATACAACATCCTCTTCTACCTTGTACGCAGTTCTTGAACACCCTTCGTCGGCAAATATAAGGTCACAATACATTTTTCTACTGATTTCTGCTTGAAATTCCCTAAATTTTGATATAGTTTAAACCAACTGGAACTACTTTTCAATTTCATATGGTGTAATGCATGGAACCATTTGTAAGAATGATTGAAAATCTATTTGGAACTCCTTTTCAACCTTATTCTTTAGTGCTCACCCGTATTGTTCAATAAACTGCTTCAACGATGTCTTTGAATAAACAAATCCATCGAAAAATGCATTCATACTCTCACTACGTTGGGTTGTTGGCATGCCTACCCAAAACAACGTTTTCAAAAAATAAGGAACCCAATGACCTTTATCAATGTAAAGTTCGACCAGCCAATCATTGTCATGCAATTCTTGTTGTTCAACTATCCTAATCCAGCCTTGTTCAAATTCTTCTGGAGTTTATGAATCATAAACTAGTCCATATATAACTGAAAATATGGCACCTTTTTGAACGTGGTTGCCAAATTTTTTTAGCAGTTTCTTTAATATATGCCACAAACACCATATATGCTTGGTATTCGAAAATACTATCTGGATTGCATTTTGCATAGCCTTATTTTGGCTCGTAATTATTTCGTTAGGAGCCTGGCTTTGCATACATTGAATCCATGTCCTAAATATCCAAATGAACATCTTTGTATCCTCATTTAACACTAACCCACATCCGAGCAGCGTAGATTTTTCGTGATGATTGTCACCAACAAAAAGAGCGAATGGCATGTCATACTTATTTGTGAGGTATGTGGTGGCAAACGTCACAACATTGTAGAACTCCTTATATACTTGTCTACACCTAGTATTATCCCAAAACACATTTTTCAATAGACTCTTCATCTAAATCGATACTAAAAAAAAAAAAATACCCAAGGCAATTTGCTTTCATTTTTGAAAAATAAGATTGTGTTGCGGCTGCATCTTCTTCTCATAGTCGTAATCGCTTAAATTTTTCAGCATAATTTCTACAATTCCTTTCGATGTATTTCGTCTTCTCATATCTATCCACTTTGACAATCGCTAAGTTATAGCTTTTATGTAACAAAATTCTAGCCATATCATTCACTTCAAGCTTCCATTTTATATGTACACTTAATTGTCGGTTGCATTGAAACAACTGGGATTTGGATGGACTCGTCTTATGATTATGCTCAAGATGGACTGTGTTAATTCGCCATGTTCCAAGAATATTAGAACTTGTAGTCAACCTAGCTTTACACTCTATTTCAATGGTTGGTTGTGGCCTCAAAGAAGTATTTGTAGCCCTAGTTCTTTGGCCTTCTCGACAACATGAAAATGTTACATATCTTACTACCCCATCCTCACCCTTCCTTGAATTTCTTTTCCTAACTGGAAAACTTACATTATATGCATATCACTTGTAAAACTCAAAGATTTCGTTGCAATCCTTAAACTTTATCCCAACCTCCGACACAATAACTTCACTATCTTCTCCTAAGATTTCATCATCCAAACCATCCCAATTCTCCCTTAAAATATCATCTTCATCTTTTCCCAAACTTTCGTCATCCATTGCTTGTACATTTGTTTCCATTGTCTCATCATCAACTTTTATAACATGAAAATACCAAACATTAATCAAGCAGTACATAAATCTATGAAATTACTTGACAAACCATTCATTTTGTCCAAATAATTATCTCTTCATAAATGAGCGTTGGCAAATGTAGTGGTCAACATATGGGGGCGACGGTAGGCATGACTGTCAATAATGGCGGGTGTAGTGGCTGACTGGAAGTTTCCCTTTCTCGCTCAAGGGCTTAGAAGGTTGTGGGTTTCATTTTGGGGATTTATGGGTTTCTAGGAGTTGGCAGGTTTCGTGGATGACTGGTGGGGGCAATGGTGGTGGTAGATTTCACTGGAGAAGATCAAAAACGACAAAAGGAGATGACATTGTTGGAGAGGGTGCCAGAAGACCGACTTTGCTGCTAGTGAGGACCGATGATGACAAAAAGAGATGATGTCGGAGGTAGAGGTGGGACGACATGCCAGAGATGGAGGACCATAGCTGGAAAGGCAGAGAGAAACGGTCATGAGAGAGATAGAGATAACATTGGGTTGGTAAATAATGTTACATTGGGCCTTGTAAAGAAAATAAATTGAAAATAAATTTAATTCCTTTCAGTAGCCGAGGGTGTAGCCCAATTTGTACTAGCATTTTTTAAAATTTAATGGGTAGCATTCCAATTGTTTAGAAAAATACAAAAAGTCCCTTCATTATAATTTTTCCAAAGACAACATCTGGCAAAAGATATCTCATACTTGTATCAAGACACATAGGAACCATAGACCCCAAGACCAAGACCAATATCTAACTTGGAAACATACCAATCCGGAATGAAAGATCTGGTCCAAAGGATTGGATTTGGGCCCATGCTTGGACCTAAGCCCAAATCCAACCATCCACGTGGCATATCATATTTGACCATCAACCCTGTATCTAATTGTTCATGTGGCACAATTATAGCCCTCAATTGTCCCTTGGCACACCTACATAAAATGTGAGAATTTCAAGAGTCAGGATACCTTATTAATTGCATCATCATTGTATCACTCTATTTCAAGTTTGGCAACTAACTTGATCGCCAAAGAAATATCAAGGGACGAAGTCCCACCCTCTTTATGCAAGATGAACAACTCTTGGATAGGCTCAAGGCCCAGTATTGTTAGTGTTAGTGCTCTAAATGCTAGATTTACACATGTGATGTATGTGTTTGGCATTAATGATGTAATATTGTCACATATATGTTTATATTTATGAGGTCATATATTCATTCATACTCTCTATTTTTTATTTATGAATGAGTCTCCAGATATCTTGGTAGAAATCTAATTCTTAAGTGTTAAGAATGATATAACACAAATTTCTTGTTCAAGATTTCTTAAAGGTCTTCCTGGTCTTGAGATTTATCAAAAGGAGAATATGATTTATCCATTATAGACTAGCACGTGTGCTACCACTATTATTTAGAGCGAGATGCTAATGAGTATGTGTGGTGAGTCATATACCATCTTACATGAGATGCAAATAGTAGACATGTGAGTTGATGTTAGTTGAGTACATCTATTGAATGCGATGTCTGCGATAGATCATGTGACTTTAAGTGATATTTTACTCTTGTGTTTAGTTTTGATGATGAAAAATATCAAATGGTTTTATACTCTAAATCAAAGTATATGATTTGGAAACAAAAATCAATTTCAAGTGTTTTGTTAAAATGAAAATTAAATGATATATAATTTTCTATAGATGGAGATTTGTACAAATAAGTATTATGATAAATCTCCTAAATGATTTTCATAAACTGGTTTTGAATCGTTGGTCAAAATGAAGATAAAAATTTTCAAAGGCAAAAGAGTCATCTGTTGACCAATTCCTTATGATCTGTTGACTAATGCTTGCATCTGTGGATTGTTCATTTGTAAGCTGTTGATTGATGGAATGCATGTTATTAATAAATTAATGTTTTGCCTTTAATATAGCTTTGATGAAAATCAAGTATATTTTCATGATGAAATTATTTTATTTATATTTATTAATTGGGTGCACAGAATAATTTTTATATGTTTTATTAAGTATCAAAATAAAAATTAATTTCATTATAAAATTGAATGTCAAAAATCTTGTTATAAATTTCTTGATAACATTTGAAATATTATATTTCTATTTGATCAAATTTGTTGAATAAAAATTAAATTCAATGTCAAAATATTGATGATAATTTTAATAGCATTTGGAATATTATTAAAAACATGTTGAATGAAAATTAATTTAAGTAGCCTAATGCCAAAAATCTTGCAAAAACTTTTCTATAGTATTTGGATTATCATTTGATTAAAAATGTTATATAAAAATTATTTTTCAAATGGCTTAAAAATTAATTAAATAAATAAACATAAGCAAATTAAAGTGGCGGCATCAAGAATCGAACCTTCCACAACAAGCACCCAAAGTGCATGCACAACCACTCCAATTGAAGCTTTCTTCGTTACATGAGCGCACAAATTTATAAATAACCAAACTTACATATAATAAACATAAAAGAAAATTAATTCAAGTGGCGCGCACTGCCACTCCTCCTGCACGTTCCTTTGCTTCTTTACGCTCACAAATATATATGTAATAAATCGATTTTCAGTGTTCTTAATCTATCGACAGAATCTCTTTGATATGTCGATCGACAGAAACTCTAACTTTAAATTGTCAATCGATTTCTTCATTCTGTTGATTGAATTAGTCCCTAAAAGCCTCCAATGGCTCTTGGGATATTTATAAATATAAATCAAAAATGATTTTGAAGAGACTAATGGATATAAATGAGGTGAAGTGAGCTTACAAAATTTATTCATCTTCTCAATTATGCTTGAGTTTTATTTTTCTCTCAAAAAGGCTTTGTGTATCATATTGTAAAATTAATTTCAAATCTTTGTATCTTATTTTGAGAGACATTGTAACTAAGAGTGTATACTCTTAGAACCTCTCTATTAAACATTTTTTGTATTTCCTACCTTGTATAGCTAGAATACTTGCTTGTGTAAATAGGAGGTTGTATTTTCCAGTCTTGAACTAGAGGGCCTACTTGAGTTCAAGTAGGAGGTTATAGTGAATTGATTTGCAAAATTCTTTGTGAGGAGTTAAAGTAACGGATTAGACTTAGTTTAAACCGAATCACTATAAATACTTGTGTTCATCTATTTCTTATGCTTTTTGTTTCATTTATTGCTCCAAGCATTTCATTAATCCTTACTTGCATTGAATTTTTATTTTTCATCAAAAGGATTTCAAGTTTTAAATTAAATTTTAAATTACCCAATTCACCCCCCTCTTGGGTGTGTGCTATAGTATTTCAAACCTATCATTTCATTAAGGATTAACGATCTGTTGTATGTTTTCGATTGTGTATCTATTCCTCTGACCGGAGGCGACAAAATTGTCTTGTACATTAGTGTCAAAGATTTTTCGTTGAGCGGAACCATCCAAAATAAGAGATGGGAATGTTCTTTATGTGGTTTTCAAGCAGTGGTGTATAGAGACAGATGTCCACTAAATGGATCCATTGTCATCTATTAGATGAGGGTAAACATCTTATATGATCTTAGTTGATTATGGTTGGTAAACCCCTGGCTAAAGTAAGCATGATCGATAAGTGTTATTGATGTTAGAAGTTGTTCCAAGATGTTATCTCAATCATACCGTACTAAATAATCTTAAGCTGTTTATTATTTATTTAAATAATAAAAACTTTAAAATTATTCATAAATAAATAATCTTTGATATTAGTGTTTAAAGTTATAATACTATTATTACTGTAGCTTCTAATGTTTATATTTATTTTTTATTGATATTCTGATATTAACTTGAAAAAACTCTATAGTTTTTGTTTTCTATCAGGAAATTATTTTTAATTATTCATTTTATCTATTCCGTAAACCAATCTTATTTTCTATAAATCAACAATCTTTCATATTTTCTTGATTTTTGAAAACTATATTGTGTGAAAAGGTTATGTACAAATAAAAATCTTCTTTCACACTTGTAAAATGAGGAGATTCAATATTAAACACTCGATTTTAGTTTTTCTTTCTTTTCTTTTGAATAAAATGATCACGTCAAATATTGAATAATCTGTTGATAACAGTAAGAGTTAACCCTAATAATGTAATGGATGAACGATCTTTGACTCAATCAATCATTAAAAAGTTATTTAAGAGATTGAGTAGATCATTCACTATTGAAATAATTATAAAAGAATATGATGGATTAAAAACTCAACTCATTTATATAAACATAAATGTATATTACATTTTTAAATTTCATGTCATCTCGACCATATGAATTTAAGTTAATTCATATATTTAGGATTAATCAAACACAATCCATTTATTGATGGTTAACCATTGCACTAAAGAAAATAATTGACATTATCCTTAAATTAATTAAGTACCAAATAATATACTAAATATATTATTAAATAAATAAATGTTTCAAAAAGATAATACTAAAATTATTATTAATCGAGGTCATGCTTGATGTATATTATATAGAGATTGATGTATACTATATATAAAGAAATATACATCCTGATCATGTTTATGTTATGTTTAAAAATAGAAAACTTGCACCTTAAATACTACTAAACTATAGGGGAGGAAAAAAAATCTAATAATTTAGATTTTGAAGTAAATAATTAATTAATTATAGCATAACTCAAAGTATATTGAGTGAAAGTATAAAAATAGAGCCTCCATATAGTTGTCTTAATACATTAGAAGCAATAGTTAATTAGTGTATTATCATTTAAATTATATTTTAATTTCTAAATTTTTCATATTTAGTTTACATTTATATATATTTAATTTTATATTTTGTGCATATGAAATATATTTATGTATATATTTAAAATTTAAATAAATACTTATGTAGACTTTACAAAATTTACATATAACCACTAAATGTATGTTAGAAGTAGTTTTAAGTTTAAATTTTGTGTAATGATAAATTTTAATTTTGTATGTAAAATATACAAATGATATTTTAAAAAATTACTTTATTTATAGACTTTTATAATTTTAAAATATAGTGTATGTTTCATATAAAAATATAAATGAACATAGATATATGATACATCGATCATTATGGGAGTAGTTTACATTTTGTACATATTTAATAAATATTATCAATAGTTAATTATTATACATTTGATATATATTTTAATTTATATTTTCTTATATATTTAGTTTACATTTATATATATTTCATTTTATATTTTTATGCACATGAAATATATTAATTTATATATTTAGAATTTAAATAAATATATTTATTTTTAAATAAAAAATTTAGATTTTATAAATTAATATTTTTAATTCATCTAAGGTTTGAGACGGAAAATTTTCCGTCTCAAAATCTGTCTCAAATTTGAGATGCAAAATTATACGTTTCAAAATTTATCTTAAAAATTTGTCTTAAATCCCTTATTTTCTTGTAGTGATAGTTATCGAGTTCTATAAGTTTAATTATTTCATGACTCTTACTTGGTTGGGATATTAGACAGTGGAATGATTATAGAGCATGGGAATATAAGCTTAATAGGTTCATTTAAAGTTTAGACCTTCATTCCCGTTAGGATCGTCCTGAGTCCTAACTATGGGATATTCATAATCTTTCAAGATACTATAGGGGTTTGGAGAGATCATTTTAGTAGGTCGAGGCATTTGACTGGCATCAAAAGGTTGACGTGTCTTGTCTGCTACATGACTATGAATCTAGAAAGTCACATGCACACCAAGTATTGTGCTGATTAGTGATCCATTGTTGTAAAGCGTGTTTCTCTTTATTAAAGTGTTAATGATGTCGATTGCAATTGAGTGTCATTCATTAAGACCTACTTGAATGGAAGACCGCTAAAGTGTTAGCGAGACACACATCGTTAAAAGTTAACAAGACCTTGGTTTCACTAAGTGTTAGTGAAAAAGCTATTATTAGATAATAGTGGGACAAAGTATAATATATATATCCTCCCATGAAGTGTGTGTGTATATAAATGAGTGGAGAAAATGAAGGAAACACCACTACTCCTGGCATGTCCTTGGAAGCTTGGGGAAGATTTGAGAAAAGTCCAGAGAGCTTCTTATTCTTCCTCTTGCTCCTTGTTGCTTTCTCTTACCTGATTCTCCATTCTAGCAAGCTTGAGGTTGGTACTTCCTCCTAACTTCTTGTTGCTTGCTTCTTCTTCCTAGGCTTTTGCTGTTGGACAACAAGGCTGCAACCTTTGGGATCATTCTAGCCTTGTTTCTTTTTCTCCAAGAGGGTGCTACTTGTGTTGTGGGGAAGAGTTTGGTGGCAGCTCGGGCGTGTATAGACTAGGACCTTTTTGTCTACGGAAACGGGTTGATCACCTAATTTGTAGGTACATGAAAGCTACTTGGAGCAATTTTGTGGACGACCGATAGCAACAAAACATCTGCGAGGTATTTCTGAAAACCCCCTACGAATGGTTTTGGTTTTTAACACGTGAATAACTTATACTGAGTCTTGCAAGGGTCGTTTTGCTTTCATCATGCATTTATTTTAAAAAAATTTAAAACCCAATGTCCCGTTGCATTGATCCACCATGTATCGATTTTTCAAGCCTTGCCCTACTCATGGTTAGGGAAAGCTAGCCAAAAGTATAGCACTTGAATAGTTCTAATAGTGACCGACCCCAACCATTATAAAAAGTAAACAACAAAAATCCAAGTATATATTCACTCTTATTCTTCTTAAAGTGAAAATGAAAATTGATTAATACAAAAATTTAAAAAATATAATAATGACTTGAGCTTCAAAAAGGGACGATGATGACCCTTCCTTGGTGGTTTGGTTCCTACCCAACATGCCATTTCATGTTTCATGAATGAATGAATATGATGATGCATCAAAATTAAGAAAAACGTGTTGGAACTTGATGGTTTATTCAATTCATTTAAATTTTTGTCATATCTATATCATGTCCACATCATGGGACCGTCTTTAACTAATTTGACCCTTCATGGATTAAACCAAGTCATTTTTACCTTGACGGCCATTCATGTCACACTCCACTTTTAATTGTTTATTTTTTTAAAAAACACAACATACATTTTGACTCAAATCTATCTTTTGACTCTAATAAATTAAATCTTTTAAATACAATGTCTTTATAAATAATTTTTTAACAAGTATATGTAGAGGTAAATTTGATAAAGGGTTGGACTGAATTTCAATTTAGATTCATCTAATTTATTTATTTTTTGAATTATTAATCTTATTACTTTTAATGAGCCCGTATTCCTAAGTCTCAATTCAAATATATTGTCCCAAACCAAATTCATAATTTGATCCAAATAAAATTCTTTTTAATTAACCCAATATCCAAACACATCATATTCTTCTCATTCTCTCTCTCTTCTTTCACATTCACAGACACCGTTCTTGACTTCCTTTGTGCTTCACCGACACTATTTTTGACTTCCTTCACGCTTCATAAATGAATTTTATGTTTTAAAATCTCGTAAAGAACAACTTCACATTAAATAAAAATAACTTTTGTTATATATGAATTTATTACATTGATTTCCTTAATTTTCAACTCATAAATCCCCCCGGGCGGGCGCAAGTATATGTGAATCTATTAATAATTTTGCTTACTATTCTACCAACATGGATAATAAAACAAGCCATTTGATTTTATAGTTTTGGAAGCGAAACCAATGATTGAATGATTCAATATTGGGCGGTTTGCTTGGAGAAATTGGCATTGGATTTGGACTTATCAAACCCATCAACTCAGCGCCAACCAACCATGCCATGCCATGCCATGCCAAACCCAAAGCCAGCGCCAGCCTTTCGTTTCGTGTGCGTTTTGCTCTCTCCAAACCAATGAGAAAACGGCTCATTGATGTTGAGCACTAGAAATTTTAGTAAAATAGATCGAGGAGACATGAAACATTTAATTCAGGAAACGTCAAGCATGATAGAAGGTCATAAACATCCTATATAAAATTCTACTACATTTAGGGTCATGTGCAACTCATCTTTTTGTACTTTCGATCGCATCAAAAGATCTCCTTACATCTTTAAAATGTTGTAATCAGTTATCATCTGTTATTGTTATATAGAATTTTGCCCAACTTATTAGTTGACCAACGCAAAATTTTAGAATTTTGTATTTTGTTATCAGTTGATCAATACAAAATTTTGAAATTCTATATGTAGAGTTATGTGTTATGTATATAGATTATTACACAAAATTTTCTATAATAATAATAGATGGTGGCCGATTGTAATATTTTAAAAGTGTAAGAGGGATCTTTTGATGCAATCGAAAGTACACGAAATAATATACATGACTTTGAGTGTAGATGAGATTTTATATAATTTATCATAATTTTAAATTTTATAAAATTATTATTGTTACGCGATTCTCCTTCGCTTGTGTTCTCAATTTTAGTAGAAGAAGTGAATTGTAAATAGAGAGACTTTGTTTCACTATACAAGATAAAAAGTCGAACCCATAACTGGTACAAATTCCAACTTATTATTGATCCAATTACTTTAACCCTATAAAATTATTGTCTTTTAACTCGAGCATAAACCGTTAAAAAGAGAAAAAAAACAAAGTTATTGTTAGTACTAATAATAGCTGGGTAGTAGCTCTGCTCGGAAGCCGACCAACAGATGGCAATTGGAGGTTGGATTGCTGCATCAAAACAAAAGAAGCTTCAGAGAAGACTTGGTATTTGTGACACAAAGGCTGAGACACTTTTGGAGTTTGGCCGCAATAAAGTAAGCTCCTCCCAAGACACAGAGCAAAGCAAGCAAGAAAACGTGGTGGCTTTGGCGTGCGGCCAGATTCATTCTTTCTCTCTCTCTCTGTCCGAGAGATATTCCTTTCTTTGCTGCTCCTTCCTCCTTTGAATCCATATCTCCCAATCTGTCTCTCTGTATTTCTTCAAGTTCCAGCCTTTTTCTTCTTCAATTGCTGACAATTCGTTGTTCTGATTCTCTCTATGGAAGCCTCGCCTTCGTGTTCCTCTCCCCTTTCCGTTCACTCCACAATCAAGTTCTCTCCCCCTCTTTCTTCTCGCCACTGCCGTCGCCGCCGCGTCTCCGCAGTCATCCACCGCCGCCACGGCGCCCCTAAACTGCTCTCCCTGTCCCCGAACCGGTCTTCTTCTTTTACTGGTAGTACTAGTGGTAATTCTTCTTCTTCATACTTCGGAATTTCGATCGCGCCGGGAAGAACCCTAACTCCAGTGTCCAGGAAGCGCGTGTCGCCGCCGGCGATCTCCGCGGCGTTCGAGCGGTTCACGGAACGGGCAATCAAGGCTGTCGTGTTTTCCCAAAGGGAGGCCAAGGCCCTGGGCAAGGAAGTGGTGTTAACGCAGCATCTTCTGCTCGGTTTGGTCACCGAGAGCCGTGCGCCGGATGGGTTTCTCGGATCCGGAATCACCATAGACATGGCTCGCGAAGCGGTTCGCAGTATTTGGGACGATGAGGAGAGCGGCGACCGCAATTTGGTGGCTTCTTCCGAGGTTTCGTCGGCCACTGACGTGCCGTTTTCGATCAGCACGAAGCGGGTTTTCGAAGCGGCCGTGGAGTATTCGAGGACTATGGGGTACAATTTCATTGCGCCTGAGCACATCGCCATTGGCCTCTTCACTGTTGACGATGGCAGTGCTGCTCGAGTCCTCAAGAGGTACACACACACACACACACAAGTACGTGCGTGTGTGTATAAATTTATCTATTTCTTTTTGTGTGTGCAAATACATGTGCTTGTGGATTCTACTGTTTTTATTGATCTGCAATCATTTCTATATTTGTCAGAGGACTCTTATACATGGCTTGGTATCTGACATTATAGAAAATATGGCTATGAGTAGAGATGATTGGGGGGAGCTCGAATTTATGTCACTAACCCACGGAACTGAATACAAATGAAACAGGAGAATTTTCCAGACTGATACAAGAAAAACTTAAACGGCTATTTTATTGCCAAGTTGATTGTGTTTAAGAATAAATGATATGGTATGTCGTCTTGCTGATTCTTTTTTTTTTTTTTTTTTGTGGGTATGAATGGTTTAGGAGGATATGGCCATGGATAGAAACACATGGAGGTCTAGAATTCATGCAGCTGCTCACCTAGTAGGGTTAAGGCTTGGGATCATTGTTGTTGGTTTGAATGGTGAGGGGGTAATTGACTGCTACAATCCACAAAATACTAGAATGAGCTTTGAATAGTGGGCTGGAAATTTAGAAGGTGGGTTTGGGTATATTATTGCTACTCTACAAGAGACCTGACCATTTAGGAAATCTTTTATTTGTAATGAGACCTCTAGCATACTTTTTTATCACCGTATAATATAGACTTGTGCACCTGGACCAAGGGTATTCAAAGAAAAAGCTTGTTAGTCGCTTTGGACAAAGTTTGGGGAACCCAGTGGGTTCCGGGTTCCTAAACCCACTGAGGTTTTAGTAAATTTTAATATTTAGCAGTTACTTTTAACATTTAAAATTTAACATTTGTTAGGCCAATGAGAATTTGACACCTCTGCTGGGTTTGGGAACCCACTGGGTTCCCCAATCACTGTCCAGTGGTTTTGTCAAGCTGTAAGTGTGGTGACTCAGTTCCAAATGTTGTCCTGAGGATGGCAACCTCTCTTACCAGTTCAGTTAACCCCAAGAGTTTGGGAATTCAATATACTTAATCTCCATCTACCTTGCCCTAGAGCTTAAATTCTACTACACGCTAACAGGCATGGAAACTCTGATGCATCTAACCAGAGCATGTCTTTGGATCATCAAATGTGATTTTTACACAAGTATGTGAAACTTAGCCAGGTGGGTGCTGACTAACGATCATTAGTGGGCGGGTTCAGCAATTTCTTCAAATTTGAGATAACCAGTGTGGAGAACATGTCAGGCTATATGTCTGTATGCAGTAAACTCTAGGTGTAGTCTGTCTTATCAGCCAGAAAAAAATTGAGTTACAAAATACCCATGGAATCTCGAAGTTGCATCTGATTAGATTTGTGATGGCCCTCCACTTGGAGAAAGCCATTTGTTATTATCCCAGATCAAATACATATATGACATGCTTGGCACTGAAAATTTGTGTGTTATGATTTGTATCATCAAAGATGATCAGAAGAAATGCATCAGATGGAGGATGTTTTGTGTTATTTTGTTGATTTCGCATTTGTAGTACCAGACTAATATGATTTCAGATTAGGGGCAAATGTAAATCAGTTGGCAGCTGTGGCAGTTTTGAGACTTCAAGGAGAGCTCGCCAAAGATGGCAGAGAACCACCTGCGTTAAAAGGTGCACGGGAAAAAACATCAACTGCAAAATCCACCATTGTTAGATCGTCTGAGAAAGCAAGAGGTAAAATTTTTAAATTTTATTTCACTCTGCTCTTGGTTCCTCTATTTGATTTTGCGTGTAAAAGCTGGAGAGGAATGCTTAATTGTATTTCTGTTTTTGTTAGATGCATTGTCCCAATTCTGCGTGGATCTTTCTGCTCGTGCTAGTGATGGACTCATTGATCCTGTAATCGGCCGAGACACGGAAGTTCAGAGAATTATTCAGATACTTTGCAGAAGGACCAAAAACAATCCTATTCTTCTTGGGGAAGCTGGAGTTGGGAAAACAGCTATTGCTGAGGGGTTGGCAATTAGCATTGCTCAGGGAAATGTTCCTGTTTTCCTGTTGGTAGGTCTTTTCCTCCTAAGTAAATGAAAATTGTTACTTTAGGTCATGTAACTTCTTGGATTTGCTCATTCTTTTGGCGGGCTTCCTCCTCCTAAATGGAAGAGTAATGTAATTTCCGGTCATTTAAATTCTTGGGTTTTATTCAGTTTCAGCTAATTGTTTCCTAAAAATCATTCTGAATAACCATTTGATTGGCTTTGTTTTTCTGTTCTCTCTCTCTTTTTTTACTCAGGCAAAACGCATCATGGCCTTGGATATTGGTCTATTAATTGCAGGGGCTAAGGAGAGGGGAGAGTTAGAAGGACGTGTTACGGCATTAATAAAGGATGTAAAGAAGTCAGGTGAATACATTTCTAGGGTGCTTGCAATCAGAAACCTTTACATCATGGCTCATCATCATATGATGGCATTGCAGGCAATGTCATTCTTTTTATTGATGAAGTCCATACGCTTATTGGTTCGGGTACAGTTGGACGGGGAAACAAGGGTTCAGGTCTTGATGTTGCAAATCTTCTGAAGCCATCTCTTGGGAGAGGTGAAGTACAGGTGATTGCTTCTGACATAAAACTAATTCATATACCCATAGTCTTAACTGCTGCATGAGGGCTGCATCCAATTGTTATCTTTGTCTAACTACAACTGGAAAAATGACACAGACGAGTAAATACATGGGATATGATCATATGAATAATACCAGCTTATTGCATATGACAGCAGTTGATGGTGGAAACGAACACTTGGTACCTCACTTAATGCGTCTTGCTGAAAACATGGTTTTTCCTCTTTGCCCCTTTCTATGAGGTTAGGCCCATACTTGAATTAAGAATGTTATGATCCTAGGTCTATGGGAAGAAAATAATGTGATTCTTGATTGAGAGCAGACTGAATCTAGGAAACCAAGGCACAACAAGAGTGACACTCAGGCTATTTCTAGAGCTACATTGGATCTCATAAACAACGTGTAACCTTCTAGTGTTTCAAACATTTCTAAACTGCTTTGGCAGTAAAATTGGCACCAGAGAAACCTGGCATGTTACCTGCGAAGTCTCTAATGTGAAGAAAATTCCAAAGTAGACAACAAGACCTTGGTGTCTGTCTTGAGAAACTAATTATATTAAGAAACTAATTGCATTTTACCAATTCATATTGCCGCTTCCCCTTCCTCAGGTAGTGTGGCTGGCCATGAACCCCAAGCATTGGCTTGTGGAACATGGGCCTAAGCCCAGTGTTCTAAAAGGCCACCTAGGCGCCGGGCCCGATCAATCAGGCCTAATGGACGACTAGGCAGCGCCTAACTTTCAAAGACTTACAAATTTACCTTGGCACCCTAGGCGCTAGGCCTCAAGCTGGCGGGTGACTAGCGCCTAGTGCGTTTTAGAACACTGTCTAAGCCATCCAATCACAAACGGGCTGGACTGGGTTGGGCTGGCCTAGCCTGTCCTAGGAATGCCTTTAGGTGCGCTTTTTCTGAGCTGGTTTGGCCCAGCTCAGCTCATTAATTACACGGGCTGAGCTTGGGCTTGGCCATGGATAAAATGCTAGTCTGAACTTGGCCCATGATCTCATAGGATGGGTCGAGCCAAGATAGCCCATTAGCTTTCGAGCCAAGCCAGGCCTGCGGCCCACGAGCTGTAATGCACTAAGCTACTCAAAAGGCTGACAAGCAGACCTATTTTTTAAATAATCTTAAAATTAATTCTATAAAATACATTTTAATAAATTAAAAATAATTTTGTAAAAATATATTTATTTAATTAATATGTGAGAAGGATTTAATGTTTTATAAAAATATTTGTTTAAATACAAATTCCACTTTTAAAATAAAAGGTTAAAAGTTAAAAGTTTGAAAATTGAAACTTCTAAAAGTTTCTAATAGTCCAATTCCACTTTTAATACTCTTTCTATAAATATTTAGAAGTTATAAAAATGAATGCATATTTTTTTTATTATTAAATCTTAATCTCATAATTCTCATTCTTATAACTTATATCAGCTTTTTAATTTTGTATTATATAATTTTGTAACATATTCTTGTAAAGTTATATTGTTATAAAAATTATTTTTAGTGATTGTCTACATGATCATATGAATAATATTTATATAATTTTTATTGATTGTCATTGTGACATTGTTTATATGATTTTTTAAATTATTAGACGTAGTAAATTAAATATCAAAATTGTAATATTTATAATCTTATATATTTTCTATAAGATCAGAATTAGTCCGAGCCCAACGGGCCAAGCCCTCAGATGGGGTTATGCCATGAGAGCCCAATAAAGGGTTAGGAGCACAGGCTGCCCAACCCTTTTGACATTTCTATGATGAATGTATAATATAGTGATCCCAATAAAGGTTATTATCCTTGACAAATACAGAATCAACCCCCCAAAATGTTAAATACCATGACATTGGAGCATACATAATTTTTCATATATAAGATAAGTAAAACCAAATTTCTTTTCCAAAGATTCCATTGTTATAAATTCAATTTCTAACTTTTACATCATGGTGTAACAACAATAGATGTCATAAGGCTACAAATCAAAGGTATCAGGGTAATAACTCAGGAAATCATAATCAACAATTAATCAATAATGATATAAAATATGTGTATATATCTCCTAGGGCATCCATGGGCCCATGAGTCCACATCGTACCAGGGTATCAATTCCCTAAAATGTACCTGCTTGGAGTCAGTAGGAGGGCACCTATTTCTTCCCCAAGTTGAGAAATCAGAGTTATTATTTTGCCACATGTATTAAGTAGCATTTGATTTCTATTCTAGTTGCCAGAGTTATCATTGACTTGACTCACCTCAACTCTCAGACTCCCTCAGGCTTCACATCAGCGGTCCTATCCATACCACATCACATCCTAAACACAATAAAATGTTTAATAAACTCCACTTGAGGCTGGAGTTTATTTTTCCTTGAGTTTTCCAGTCCAATATCAAGTATTTGACTGGACAAATGGTCTGTTATGTACTTTCCATTTTTGACTGCCATCTTAAAATATCTTTTTCCATCGAGTGCTTTAGTCAAACCTTTATCACCAATTTCCTTCTTATGATTTCTCAAGTCTGCTTTTGTTGTCACCTCAATCATTTCCTCTTTATTGATTATTCAGTTATTCCCTTTACAGTTTCAATGTCAGCAAGTGTTAGATTTTCCTTGATTGCTTACAAGAAAGAGGTTAAACTTTGATAGCTGGTACATTTTGTCACCAGAGATGTGCCACTACCTAGGTTGTGTGGCATATGCCCTTTCCTGTACCTTGTTTCTTCCTCCTGTTCTACTTCTTTTCTTAACTAAAGGCCTATATGTGCATATGATTTTAAAGGAACTTTTTTCATTGTATTTTCTATAAAGTAAAATTCCACCCCGATACCTTCTTTTTGAGTGTAGTTGGGTATATCTAAAATGTGCCAAAATTATTCTTTGCAGTGTATAGCATCTACAACTACGGATGAATACAGGACACATTTTGAAAAAGATAAAGCATTAGCACGAAGATTCCAGCCAGTGATGATTAATGAACCGAGTCTGGTAACAATTTTAAAATTTCTTCTAATGTATCTAATATCAGGTATGTTGTGTGACCATTTACTAGATTGGCTGTTAAAAATTACAGGATGACACAGTTAGGATACTCTTGGGTTTGCGTGAAAAGTATGAGGCCCATCATAAGTGTCAATTCACGTTAGAGGCCTTGAATGCTGCTGTTTACCTTTCAGCAAGGTATATTCCTGATCGGAATCTTCCTGACAAGGCCATTGATCTCATTGATGAGGCTGGAAGTAAAGCCCGAATGGAATCATTCAGAAGAAAAAAGGAAGAGCAAACTTGTATACTCTCAAAATCGCCAGATGATTACTGGCAAGAGATTAGAGCCGTTCAGGCCATGCATGAAGTGGTAATTCAACTGCTCCTGTAGGCGGGATCCATTTGTTATTTAAGAGTCAAATCATCTCAATGTTCTAATGGTTTCTACTTCATACTTTGAGCAGGTCCTTGCTGGTAACCTGAGTAAAGATGACGGCATTTCCAGCATTGAAGACAACACATCTTTGACAGACACATCTAACAATGAAGTGTATGCCTACTATCCCTTCATTTGTGAATGAAGAATCAACATGTCAAACTCAAGTTCTCTGGATTGGCTTCTGAACTGAGTGTTTATCTTGTTTGCTTTTCAGACCTATAGTTGTTGGGCCTGGTGAAATAGCAGCAGTGGTTTCACTCTGGTCAGGGATTCCAGTTCAGCAGCTTACTGCTGATGAAAGAATGCTTCTGGTGGGTCTTGATGAGCACCTTAAGAAACGGGTTGTTGGTCAAGATGAAGCAGTTGCTGCAATCTGTCGAGCTGTGAAGAGATCCCGGGTTGGCCTGAATGACCCTAAGAGGCCCATTGCAGCAATGCTGTTCTGTGGCCCCACCGGCGTTGGCAAAACTGAGTTAACAAAAGCTTTGGCAGCTTGCTATTTTGGCTCAGTAAGACTTTATGCATATGCTTCCAGTTTAATCTATCTGCACTGATAATCTCTACAATAAATTGTTTGCCCAATTTGCTAAAGAAAGATAAAATCTGGATTTCTTGTTCTTCTAACTTATCAATTTCAACTTCATGGATAACTGAAATCTTTAAACACACAATGGCAAAGTTTTTGGGGCTAATGCTCTTACTAGTCATCTTTTTGTATGACCAATACCAACAAACATCTTTTTGTAAGATCACCCTTACATTTCATATTGTAACCCAAAAAAATTAATCAGCCTTTCTTAAATGCACACAATAGTTTGTTAATTTGGTTTCACTTATATATTGATTTATGATGGCCAACCCACACTCGTCTGGATGCCAGATTGGTAGGATGATCCCAACCCCAAAATTAATCTGCCTTGACATAAATTAAAATGTAAGGATATGGAAAAGCTAAAATAAGAGGGTAACTGAGATATAAAAGGCAAAAAATTAGAGATTGCTAGACTTTGATTTGACCATTTGTTTTCTCATTATAGGCTTTTTAATAACGGAACTTCACTCAATCATGGCTTTATGGCCAATTTTTTTCAGTTGGATCCCTAATCCTTTTTCACCTCCAAGATTCATTATGAATTCTGTCATGTCTATTAGATTATGAGATTTACAACTATATATGGTGGTACACCTTTTTGGAAATGGACTGCATTAAGAAGCTAAAGATAGCACTGGATGCACAAGTAACAATCTACAATCCCCCCTCAACCATTGCAAGACTGGGAGCCTCGGGGTTGCCCTTTATAGTCTGGACAGGGGTACTACTGGAGTAAAAAGGGTCTGAGGTACTCTTGCAGTTCATGGTAGGTCATTTTTCTTCTATTTTCCCTCTAGAAGGATAACTGAAACTTAAAAAGTCACTTAATAAAGTTAAATTGTAATAACAATTTGATTCAACTAAATTATGGTAGGATCAAAAAAGCTGTGGATAAATTGGCAATTTGGTGGTTAAGAGAAATCTTTGGTGTACACAATATTGGTTCTTTCAGTACTGAAAGTCTCAACTGTCCATCCAATATGATAACAAGAACCCTAGTCTTAGTAATTACCAGTTGCTTCCATGTTGATTCACGTCTCATAACCATATTTCTAGTAAATAATATGGATGGAATAGTTATGTAAATCTTATGTTTCTACAACAGGAAGGTGCCATGCTAAGACTGGACATGAGTGAATATATGGAGCGGCACACTGTCAGTAAGTTAATAGGCTCACCTCCAGGTTATGTAGGCTATGGAGAAGGGGGCACTCTTACAGAAGCTATCAGAAAACGACCTTTTACAGTGGTACTACTTGATGAAATTGAAAAGGCCCATCCAGATATATTTAATATTCTCCTCCAAATATTTGAAGACGGTCACCTTGCAGATTCCCAGGTTTGTTCTTGCTAAATGTATTATTGTTCTTTTCATCAAAAAAGTTTGTTACATGGACCTTATGGCTCACCTGAGCAAGGAAACAGAAAGAACCTCTACTCTTAGAAAAGAAGTAATCTTTTCAATAACCAAATTGTATCCTTATGCCCTACTTGATCAATCAGTTAAAATGATGAAGCCCTACCATGAATTGTTTAACAGGGTCGAAGGGTATCATTTAAGAATGCATTGTTGGTGATGACTTCCAATGTGGGTTCTACTGCCATTGCAAAGGGCAGGCACAACGCCATCAGTTTCTTCACTGCAGAGGACGAGACAACTTCATATGCTGGATTGAAAGCATTGGTAATGGAAGAACTGAAGGCCTACTTCCGACCAGAGTTGCTGAACCGGATAGATGAAGTAGTTGTTTTCCGTCCCTTAGAGAAGATTCAGGTTTGTGTCCTTGACACTTCTTTGTTAGTGCAGGTTCTTTTTCTTGTTTCATTTTTGAGACCTTTAGGCCTCAGTAGCACTAAAGCTAAGATGGTAACGCTGCTTCTGCGTTGTTTCAGATGCTTGAAATACTAAACCTAATGCTACTAGAGGTGAAGGGAAGGCTGTCATCTGTGGGAATCAGCCTGGAGGTGTCTGAAAGAGTAATGGATCTCATATGTGAACAAGGTTTTGACCGTAGTTATGGTGCGAGGCCCCTTAGGAGGGCTGTAACTCTCTTAATTGAAGACCTCCTGAGTGAAGCATTTCTGTCTGGAGATATCAATCCTGGTGACACTGCCATCATTGATTTGGATGATTCAGGAAGCCCAGTAGTCAGCAACAGTCCCAGTCCTAATATTCATTTGTCAGATTCAACATCCCTTTTATAGGTAATATCATGCTAATAATAATGTCAACCAATTCTTGTATGTAAATTGGACCTGTACTGTATATCCTATTAAATTTTGTTCTATATGGTATAGCAATGAACTCATTCTTGTACAGAAAGGCAGGGCAGGCAAATAACAATATTCTTTGTACTATAATACCATTGACAACCATTTTGGGATATAAAATCTTCTCATTATTGCCTGGGAACAATCTTTTATGAGGACAACGAAGTTGAACAATGGTTGTTTGGTTTAAGGCCTGTTGGTATTGCTGTGTTATTGTCACGTGAAAGCAGGGTGGGTTTATTATTTTTACAGATTACCAAACATCTTAATGAATTAGGAAAAACATATTATATATGCTTTAATTATAGGCTATATTATATAATTTATTTATATTTGATCATTTATATAATATGTATTATAGTATTAACTCACTCACAGACAGAGTGACCTCACATCAACTCCAGGCGTAAAGCGTAAAACAGTTGTTCTTTTGAGGAATTTGATAGAAACATAAAAATTTACTGAATTTATTTGTTTTAAGTCATTTTCTCTTTATTTTTGTAAAATATATTTGTTATCATCATAAAGAAAATAGGTAAATTATTTTATTGATATTTTATATCAAAGGAAACAAAGACAAATCTAAAATAAATTGTCTTATTTAGTGGAAATATTAAAAGAATCACCTTTTGCTTTAATATTAGAAAAAGGTTAAATTATGTTTAAACTTTTCAATTTTGATCCATTTAGCTTCTAATTTTTTATACTCAAATTCACCTCTAAAGTTGAATTTGAGCTTAAAAAAAAAAAAACTAACATTTCAAAAGAAAAATGTTTATAAGTAATTTAATTTTTAAATATTCAAATACTAAAATAATTAAAATCAAAACACTAAAGGTGAATTTGACTTTTTATTCTCTTATATACTTTAAATGAGGGCTCCGTCTGTTTGTGTAAAATATTTTTGAGAAAAATATCTTCTTTTTTTTTATCTTTTTAGTATTTAATTGAAAAAAAGGATGCAAAAATATTTTTATAATAAACATATTTTACATCAAATTGTATAAAATAACTTTTCAATTCAAAATTCATAAGCGATTTTCCTTCTTACACCAATGCGAATAAACTATTGTTTCTTTTTATGAAAACATCTTTATATTTTTTATAATTATATAAAAATAATAATAACACATATATTGCCATGTTCTTCTATCCTAATTCTTATAATTTGTCGTTTCTCATTTGCGTATACTTTTGTGTTTATCCCCGTGCCCTAAAATCTTGATATATACATTCATGATTCATACATTTATATATATATATATACACGTTTATATACATGCAACTAATGTTTAAAACATATTTTACCATGCAAAGAGACATTAAAAAGATAAAATAAAAAATTGTGTAAAACATTTTTGTCTTATGTCACACGTCAGGAGCATTAGTAGAGTAGCGATTGGATAAAGGGGAATGAATTGAAATGGTTGGGGCATATAAAAGAAAGAAGCTCTTTCTGCCAAAGTTTTTCATCCTTACTTCTGCAATGCAAATAGATGTTGGTCTCTTAAGGATGGACAAAACAAAATGGAGTTTGAAGCCCCCTTACCCCTACCCCTACCCCTACCCCTACCCCAAACCCAACCCCAATTTCTACATAAAGTTCAATATCAAATTGCATCAGCCCCCCTTTCTAAGACTCAAGAGAGATAAGAGAGAGAATAACAGTCGTTTAAATACTTTATGCGTCGAGTATTCCAAAAAGCCGCCGCAAAGGAACAGGTACAGCCGTACAGGCACAAGCAAGGAAGGGGATTGTAGGAATGACCGACTAGATACAGTTGCCACTTCATCCGCTCGCTTAATTAATTAATACAAGTAGGATGCACCACGACGCGCCCCCCCAAATGCTTCACTTTCCACAACACTGTCCGCAAACTGATAGAGATCAGAGTTTGTATTCCTGCTCGAACCACCACCACCACCAATGGAGGATCTTGGCAGTCCGGCAAACCCTTCCCGCGCCTGCCCCGGCAATGAACCCAGCAATCCCCTAGCCCTCAGGGCTGCCGACTCAGCTAGCTCTCGCTCGATTAATCTCTCTCTCGAGGCATACTCTCCTCCACGCCACCCATACGGGAGACCATTGTCACCGATGACCTGTCCAGCCCTGTCGATCCGCCCATGAACCCCGGAGTAAGGCCCTCTTGCCAAAATACTACCATCAGTTCCAGCTAAAATGCCAGCTCCAACAATTGAAGGCACCCCAGCCCCATGCAGCAGCAGAGATGATGAGGAAGCAGCAGGGAAACCACTGATATGACTGGGAGGATATCCACCATGTATGGGTGAGATACGTTCAGAAATGCCATTTTCGTTGCCAAATGCAGAATCCCTCTGCTGTTGTGGCGCCCAGTTTCCAGCAAACCTCGGTCGTTTCGGCTCTTGGCTTCTGAATTTCTCTGAGGATTCTACTTGATCCGCTTTTCTCTTTGTTGCCTTCTCTTCTTGACTTTTTTTCTTAAGATCGGCAATTTCTTTTTCAAGGCTAGATACAGCGTCACTGATTTTCCATCCACTAAAAGCCTTTGATAGGTCTATATTGTGATCTTCTGAACACTTGATTGCAAGTTTCAGATTTCGTAGATGCTTTCTGTTTGCTCCAGTCTGCATGGAATTACAAAATTTCTGGATTGGCAAACTAAAATCCTAAAGAAATTTATGCAAAAAAGAGTTCAAACTACACATACCACTGCTGGAATTGAACCCAGTGCTGCTTTTTTTGCTTTCTTCCAATTCGCTTTTGACTCCCTTATAAATGATGACAAAATTGTCTGAGGGGGGAACCTACTCTCCAGGCCAAAATCATAAACGATGTTCACTGCTCTAACCTCCATGTCATTTGATACCATCCAATCAATTATCTCTGTAACAGATAACACCATGTTATAAGGCTGTGAATACAAGCAACCGAACCCATCACAAGGTGCAATTAAAATTAAATAAAAAAGAGTTAACGTTAATGCAAAATCAACCAGGCAACCAACCACCAATTCAGATGTTAATATGCATAAAAGGCAAAACCATCGTCAGATTTTTTTAACACATTATGCTCAATAGTGCACAATTATTTTCTATTGTGAATATGTATTTATTTTCTAAATCATATTTTCTTATACAAATCTAACTCTCCAATAGAAATCAATTATATTTCTCATGTTTAATCACTCAACAGAAGCAGAGGTGGATAAAAGACCAGATCCACCAACTTTGGTCATCATGAATAAAGGCAAAACAGCATGGCATTGCTATAGAATTAGATTTTTGCTTTGGTCACCATCTTTAGAACAGTTGCCAACAAAAATTTTGAAAAAATCACAACAATAGTTTATAATTTCATAAAAAGAATTCATGGCTCATAGAAAATTCAAGAAAAAAATAGAAAATGTTAAATATCAACCCTAGTTCATATACAGATGCTTAGATTATAGAGTAGAAACAAGTAAGAGATATTGTTTTAGGCCTTCCCTCTTACTGTTATTTTTTATTTTGTGTGTGTTTTGCCAAGGCTGAGGGGAGGGAAGTAGGGAGATTAGAGTTTGAGGTATAGGCATGACACAAGATATGATGAGAGCTAAAATCCCAGCTTATGATGATGAAGATGATAATGGGGGAGCAGAGGGAGAAGTTAGAATCAGAACCCACAAAGACAACATCAGGGAAGTTGCCAGCCATGTGGGATGAAGGCTTACAAAAGTGCAGGGACTTGTTCAGACTAGAGGTGATAAAAGTACAATGATTACTTCTGTCATGCTCTGGAGTGGCAAAGGGGCAGCGGAGGGCTGAGTTTTGCCCACCCAGCCCCGATCCTGATATCCATACCCCACACTGTACCCAAACAGGGTAAAAATTGTTAACCCCATCCCCCAACCCAATCAGGAACAAGGATCTTAGAACCCGCCCTGATCCCCAGCCAAGCTGAAATACAAAACAAAATGAGACAAATTTGAAAAAAATAAATCTAGAATTTAAGACCTTTAAACACACTAACACAAATCTAAAAACCAAAAATGAACAAATCTTGCTGTTTTTCAATGAAACACAGCAAGAATTTTGGCCTATTGGGTTGGGGATATATACATGTATATATATACAAGACATTTAACAACACAATCTTCTCAAACTCATTTTAGGAATTTTGGAAAATCATCTCCATCTTCTCTAACACAAGTTACACCAAAGAAAAGCATCTTTCTTTCTTTTTTATGTTCCAATTTTTCTAGATTGAAAATTAATTCTCCGCACTAACATTTGAACTCATTTTTTAAATTTTCTACAAAAAATGAAAACTAGAGATTTTATAGAAAATTGGAGATAAAAAACTATAAATTATTTTCAACACCCAAACAACCTCTAAATGTTCCATACTACAGTGATCTTAGTCCACTTTTTTCCCTACTATCGTTTCATCTCACCTAATATCAAGTGGTACCAAGGCAAAAATGTGTGTTAGAATTTTTGCTTGGGAGCCATGTTGGAGGTGGTAGAGGACGTGGAAGACTCGATCAAGCCCAGCAAAAATAATGGGCTGAGATGAAGGTGTGTGATTTAAGATTTGTCACTAATTGTGCGAGCTTTATATCAGCAAGAACATCCAGGAGAACAAATGGAGTCCAAAAGGTGACCCAACCCTTTAGCAGAACGTGGTTTTGAGGACAAACCTGAAGATGGAGAAGATGAAAACCCCTTTCATGATGTAGGACCAGCTAATTATACAACAAGAAGTGCATTGAAAGAAGGTTAATACATTATCTTGATTTGAATGGTGGTGGCATCAAAGTTGACTTTGGTGATTTCCATGGAAAGATGTGCATCCAACAGACTACTTAAATTAGGAAGCTAGCTTGGAGGATTACTTTGGGTGGAGATTAACAGTAGAAAATAGGAAGATGATGTTTGTAAAACTTAAGCTGAAGGGCACTGCAGTTAAATGTTGGAAGAGAGTTGAAGAGCAACGTGCATGACAAGGCAACCCATAAATAACACTTGAGAGTGCAAGAAAGAGAAGATGCAGAAGAATCTTTTGCTTGCTGATTGTGGCATAGAGTTGTTAAGAGATTCTATTCAAGTAAAATCATATGATGGTAGAGGATTATACTTTGCAATTTAATTACCTTTCAATTGAAGTTGGTCAGAATGAAACTAATGAACAAATGACGCCCCATTATCTTGTTGGTTTGAATAAGAGATGAGATTGGAGTAGTCTGTTTATACAAAGTTGAACATTCTCAACAACCTGCATTAATGGCTAAGAAAGAGTTTTGTTCTACAATGTAAGGAGCCCTATGTATGAGAGGACTCATGGTAATTCCAATGCTGTTCAGAATGATCAAATTGCCCATTAGAGTAGTCAAGAGGCTGCCACAACCAGCAAAGCAACCGTAGGGGATATTGGACATTTTGATAGAAGTGGTAAGGGGTAAATATTTTGCAATGCAGGGCCTTCAAAGAGTTGAAAGATTAGTATAAAACTGATCCTAGTTTCAATGACATCGTAGCTGATTTGCAAGGGTTGTCCAATGCAGAAATGTTGCCTTACAGGTTCCACGATGGCTATTAGTCAAGGCAATTAAATGTGCATTCTAGAGGATATTTGTATGAGAAGATTATCAGGGAGCTTCATGGTAATAGCTTAGGAGAACAGTTTGGCATAGAGAAGAAGATGGGATGTGGACAGAGTGGTGAAGGTATCCAGCTTGTCAATTTGGCAGGTTAAGTTCATAAAACAGAGTTGTAAACTCAAGCTGAGCAAATAAAGCAGCTTGAGTTCACTTGAGAATAGATTTTGTCTTGGAACTTCTTAAGATTGTAGCAGGATTCAGTTCCTTTTTGTTGAGGTTGATCAATTTTCAAAGATGACACCATATTCCATGTTTTAGGATTTTAGATGCAGCAGATATTGC
The DNA here is from genome assembly GCF_014633365.1 of Diospyros lotus. Taxonomy (NCBI): domain Eukaryota; kingdom Viridiplantae; phylum Streptophyta; class Magnoliopsida; order Ericales; family Ebenaceae; genus Diospyros; species Diospyros lotus. Next base: position 29,720,899 of record NC_068351.1, on the reverse strand, counting down.
TCAATTGGTTTTCCAAGGAAGTGGTGAGACTGCATTAAGTTCTTAACTATTTATTGTTTATGATAGAATTTCAAATCCACAAGGCACTTTTTGAGAACTTTATCGAGGAATTGGAACTGAGCATCAGTATTCCTGCACTTGTCATCCACAAATGGAAGGTCAAATAGAAGCAATCAACCAAAGTTTGGGAAACATGTTGGGATGCCTTATTGGAAATAATGTGAAAACGTGAGATTTCATAATACCACACACTGAATTTGCCTACAATAATTCAAATAAATATGAACAGTAACAAGACACCATTCAGGACTGCATATGGGTTGCAAGCTCAACATGTTTGACTTGGGCCTTTTCCCAAGAAGTTAAAAGTGAGAAGAGGTTTTTGCTAAACGTACTCTATGTCCATGAAGAGGTCAGATTAACATTAAGGAAGAGTGATGGAGGCTTATTCTTAAGTTGCTAATCAACATCATTGAGAGAAGGAATTTGAAGAGTGATGTGGTCACCAATCAAGACCCAGCCCAAGGCCGATCCAACCAAACCAGAACAATAGCGTTGGAATAGTAGCGGAACAACATTTTAATACTTTATATGTTTTAGGATGTTAATTCTATTTCATGTTTGTTAGGGTTTTATTTCTATTAGAATTCTAGTTGGATTTTAGTTACAAGTATTAGATGGATTAGCCAAACTCTATAAACCTACCTAGAACCTAGGGGTTGTAATCAATTTTATTATTCAATAAATTCCAACAAACCAGTTCAATTTTTTTCAGCAAACAGCTTTAGTTTTTGCGCTTAGTTGAGAGTCCAACTTTGATCGTTGAAATTTGTTCTCTCAATCATAGATGTTAAAGGCGCGCCTAGGCGCAAGGCGCTAGTTCGGCGCCTCGACTAGGCCGAGGCGATGAGTTTTCCAGAAGGCCCTCACCTTGCATGGCGAGATGCCGAGGCATGAGGCGCGCTTCATGAAACCTAGGTTTTATTTAAAACCTGGGCAGCCCAAGTCAGCAAGTCGGCTTGTCACTCCCATCTTCCTCCCGACGTCACTCCCATCTTCTCCCTCTCCTTCTAACCATCAAGCCAGCCATCGAAAACACCTTGGAAGCCGCCGAAAACACCCTCCTCAAGCTGTCCAGCCACCGGAAACTCCCATCTTTTCTAGCACCAGCCGCCAATCGACCCGATCTTCCTCTCCTCGTTGTTGTCGAGCCGAGCCCGCCTCTCTTTATACGGTTGTTGTTTTCTTGTTGATTGGAGAATTTTGTGGAAGTTGGAAATGTGTTAAAACAGTCCAATCAATGTCATCGACAACTTCCAAAACTAACCTGGTATGAAATTACTTTGAAGCTGATCCTAATGATAGAAATACCATCGCATGTAAATTTTGTCTTAAAGTAACGAAAGGTGGCATATTTCGGGCAAAACAACATCTTGTGGATAGTTTTAGGAATACTAAAGCTTGTCCAAAATGTCCTCCATTAATAAAACAAGATATTGGAGAGTACATGCAAAAGAAGAAGAATGACAGGGATGAGCGAAATTTGGTGAAGGGTATGATGAGGAGGAGCCGCTGCCACAAAGTAGAAAAAGACCCAATATATCTACCGGAAGTGGAAGCGGTACTGGTAGTGCTAAAGGGCCAATACAAAAGGGTCCACTTGATGTTTTTCTTAAAGACCAAGAAGTTACTATGTTAAAAAGCAAGAGTAAAGGAAGGCAAATAAGGTTGGGTAAGAATGATTTTGCAAAAAAAAAGAGTTAAGAGCTTAAGTTTGTAGAAGCTTTGCATGATGGATGTATGATGCAAGCATTCCATTCAATGCAGTGACATATAACACTTTTAAAGTCTTTATAGAAGCAGTTGATAAGTATGGTCCGGGTGTGAAGCCGCCTAGTTACCATGAAGTTAGGGTTCCCCTTCTCAAACAAGAGGTGGAAGCAACACGTACAATGATGAAAGATCATGAAGAGGCATGGGCCAAATATGGATGTTCCATGTTGTCAGATAGCTGGAAAGACAAGAGAGAAAGGACATTGATTAACTTTTTAGTCAATTCTCCTAAAGGAAGTATGTTTTTAGAGTCTTGTTGATGGTTCCAGCTATTTAAAGACAAGGGAAAAGATGTTTTAATCATTAAATAAATGTGTGGAAAAGATTGGAGTAAGAAATGTGGTGCAAGTGCTCACCGATAGTGCTTCAAACAATGTTTTAGCAGATATGAATTCATTTTTGTAATTTGTATTATGTTTATAAATAGAACAATTTGAATATTCATTAGATATTTATTATTTACTAATATCTTGTTAATTTTACTCTAAATAATAATAAGAAGATTTTTGGAGGCAAAATATCCTAGGTTGTTTTGGACACCATGTGCAGCGCACTACTTGGATTTAATGTTGGAAGATATTTTCAAGTTGCCTAATATGAAGAAGACATTTGAGAGAGCTGTTATGGTGAATAGCTACATCTATACTCGTTCGGGTCTAATAAACATGCTTAGAAGGTTTATTGACAAGAAAGAGTTGTTAAGACTTGCAAAAACACGGTTTGCAACTGCCTTTATCACTTTAGGCAGAATGCATAGTCTAAAAAGCAACTAGAAGGATGTTTACCTCTAAGGAGTGGTTGACAAGCAAGTGGGGGCTAAAAAGGTTGTAGAAGTGATTTTGATGCCTTCATTTTGGAATAATGTTGTATATGCTTTAAAGGTGGCCAGTCCATTGGTGCGTGTACTATGCTTAGTGGATTGTGAGAAGAAGCCGGCTATGGGATACATATATGAGGCCATGGATAGGGCCAAAGAAGCGATTGCTAACTCTTTTAATGGGGATGAAAAGAAGTATGCACCCATTTTTCAGATCATTGATAAACGATACGATATTCAGCTTCATCACCCCATGCACACTGCTGGTTGGTGTCACAGCTCAAGGGTAGTTAGAAGAGTATTATTGTAATAAGGTTGTATTAGTTAGTAAGAGGTATTTTGTGAGTTGTTAGGAGTACATGGGTGCTATTTTTCAGATTTCATTTACTGTTGAATAGCCTATAAATAGGCCCTAGTATGTAGAGAAAAGTATGCTGAAAATAACATAGTGAATTCATATTTTCCCTCCTTACTTTCTCCATCTCATTCTTTTTAATTCTCTCTCATTTCTTTTGATTTCTGCTATATATCTCCCTCCAATTCTTCTCCATTTCCCTCCCGAATCCTCCCCAATTCCTTCCTAGACCCTAGCTAAACCCTAGGGTCGTGACAAATGGTATCAGAGCCAATCCTTCCTTGGCTGGGATTTCAATCAAACTCTAGTGAAGACGAGGCTGAGGTGATTTCGGAAATCTATAATTCATGCACGTCAAGCAACAATTGAGTTCGAAGAACTTGCATGCGATTGAGTTCAAAATTAAGATTTGGATCTGTCTGATCTGAGAGGTGAAGCGGAATTCAAATTAATCCTAGAAGGCAAATGTTATTGGCTGCGCCGGAATCGTTAAACGGAGGAGGGCGGCTTGAATTGGTGTTGAGATCAGGCAAGTGACTCAGAATTGAGTTGTGTTGAATCACAGAAGAAGTGACGAAGTGTGGCGAAGCAAAAGCATATCCGATCAGGCAGCTTTCAGAATCGAGAATTTGTAGCAAGGTCTGACGGAGGCTGATGCTCGAAATCAAAAGACAACTCAGCTGCAAAATCAAAATCAAGAAGACGTTGCAAGCTGAAAGAGTTCCGACCGAACATTGATTTAATTTTTCAAGCTAATTAGAGGGAGCAACAGAAGTAGCACCGAAAATGAGAAGTTGGTCGATGATTGGGTGTGGAATCGAACAAGTTACGAAAGGAGATTCAAGAAGCAGCAAAACTCTGGAAAATTCTGGAGCCAATTGGACGGTGATTGGGCATGGGTTGGGGCGATTATTGAATCTGATTGACTGAAGGAAGCTAGCAATTGAATCAGAAGCCTCTTATTGATCCAACGAAAACTCTGTGATATAAGTAAAAACCTCTTTGCCAGGTATGAATTTGCCATTCGTTAATTTCATGTGCTTCAAGAAGTTTTCTTCAGATTCTCGGATGGTATGAACTAGAAATTGCTTGGATTTTGATCGTGTTTCTAAAGTCTGGAGTCATCGCTTAGTGAGCTGCTCCAATTTATTGCATGAGATCGATTGGATTAACTGAATTGAGAGACAAAGACACCGATTCCAGCTGGAGGGGAAGTCACTATTGGCTGTTGCGATCAACTTTTGGCTGCTCCTCACTTGATCGGAAGGTGATTTTGATTCTGTTAGGTTAAGTAACAGACCAGTACGCGTGATGTGCTGTTGTTTGTGATCAGAAGGCAGCAAGGCCAAGCAACGCAGGATCCAGAAAGAGAAATCCAGCTTTAGGTGCATGCTATGGCTGCCGCATTGATTTGTCCTAACACCAAACGGTTAGGCAAATTCGATTAGGCAACCTGAAGATCAACCATGGATGAATTGAGGTTGAGGCAAGTAGGAAGCTGCGGTCGGAAGTGGTAAGAAGGGAATCGATATTTTCCAGAAGCAGCTTGTGGTCTTTGGAAGCTATTACAGGGGCGGGGAATTGTTGTTCTATAGCGATTCCGATCTGATCTTGAAGGAGACTCAGGGAGCCGAGTGATTGTCACGGCTGCATTTCAGATCAGGCGATTATTAGAGGCTGTTCAGCAACAACTGAACTTTGGAGGTTGCTCCTGCATCAGAGATTAAGGAAGATTGCACAGAACAATGCCCTATGGAAGATCGATTTTCTGAGGCAGTTGATCATTTTAAGAGACGGAATTCTGAAGTTAAGGATTGCTGAATTTTAATACAAGGAGGAGTTTCCGAATGGATCCTTAAGAGGCTGATCAAGAGGCTGTTACAGGGTGCAATTTCAAGAAATTGAACTAAAGAGATGGTCGAAGGACTAATTGCTGCAACAAAGGAAATTAAGGACCTCCGTAGGCAACTGGATCATTTGTTGATCCTGTGTTCACATAAATTTCATACTACTAATTGGACTTTATCGACCTCAATTCCAAGTGTTGATTGGGCCACTATTGCTCCATTGGCTATTCCGGTGTTTGACAAGGATAGGCCAAAATGGTGGATCCGGCAATGTGAATGGGTGTTCTACCAACACCGAGTAGCTGAAAAGGAGAAGGTAAAAATGGCTACAGCTAATCTGAGTGGAATTCCATACGTTTGGTTCCAGAATTGGAGCTGGGGAAGGGTGGAATTGAGCTAGTCGCAGTTTGTAATTGACTTGTGTAACCGGTTTGGAGAAAGGACCAAAACCTATATGATCAATGGAGCTTCTAAGGCTGTTAATCTAGAGATGCAAGAAGCTGATGAGGAAGAAAAAGAAACAGTAGAAGGGATCGAAGAATTGGGGGATGGCAGTCCAACAGTTGGCAGCATCCCAAGCACTCTCACTGGTATTGGAAATCCAATCGCTAAAACCCTCAATATAACACCGTTGGAGGAGGTAACTGATGAGGATGAAGCTGAGATGTTTGCTAGCAATCCGGGAGCCAAAGATCTTGGAGTGGAAACAGCCACAACAATCTTAGATTGTGGAGATCTTAAATCTATTTCTTTTGAAGGAATAGGAATGGAAGGAGTTGCTAAATTACCTACTATGGATCAAGTAACTCCAACTGAGAAATCAATCAATTGAGAGGAAACTTGTGCCTTAATCGAAGTGGATAACCAATTGAGGGCAGTTCAAGAATGGTTAGAGATTAAGGGAGGATGCTTGCATGATATTGATTACACTAAAACCTTTCAGCAATATGTTTCTGATTTGGAGCAATGGAGGAAGCAGAAGGATAAAGCGAAACAAGATGAAAGGAAAAAAAAAGGGAAAAATAAGATAAGAAGAAGGAAAAACGAAGAAGAAACCAATGGGTGAAGATGGGCATTGGATAAAGAAACGATAGCTTGGTTGTAATAAGTTTCTTGGGGACAAGAAACCTTTCAAGGGGAAGGGAATGTCACAACTCAAGGGTAGTTAGAAGGGTATTATTGTAATAAGGTTGTAGTAGTTAGAAGGAGGTATTTTGTGAATTGTTAGGAGCACATGAGTGCTATTTTCCAGATTTCATTTACTGTTGAATAACCTATAAAAAGGCCCTAGTATGTAGAGAAAGGTATGCTGAAAATAACATAGTAAATTCATATTTTCCCTCCTTACTTTCTCCATCTCATTCTTCTTAATTCTCTCTCATTTCTTTTGATTTCTGCTGTATATCTCCCTCCAATTCTTCTCCGTTTCCCTCCCGAATCCTCCCCAATTCCTTCTTAGACCCTAGCTAAACCTTAGGGTCATGACAGTTGATACTTGAATCCAAAATATTTCTACAAGGCTAAACGTATAGATCCAGAGATCATGACTAGCTTATATGAATGCATTAAAAAGTTAAATCCAAATGTAAAGATTCAAGACCAAATTGATGCTGAGCTTTCAATGTATAACAAGGCAAATGGGTTCTTTAGAAACTATATGGCTATTAGAAAGAGAGCTGAGAAATCACCAGATATACACATATATATATTACATTATGTATATAATCATTTTAGATAATAGATAATAATTAACCTATGAATTTTATTGGACAGCTAAATGGTGGGCTTCATATAAAATGTCAACACCCACATTGCAAAATTCTGCAATTAAAATTCTTAGCTTGACTTGTAGTTCATATGGGTGTGAACGTTATTGGAGTGTGCTTGAAAATGTAAGTGCATTGTACATATAACACTTGCAATTTTTATTAGTAGTTAGTTTGTTTCATGTAGCTTATTCATAGTATGTTTTTGCATGAATTGTTGTAACTTCATACTAAACGAAGAAACAGGCTTGATCAACTTCATTTAAACAACTTGATGTTTGTGAAATACAATAGAGCATTGAGGCGTAGGTATCAAATGCGTGATACCACTAACCCTATCATATTGACCCACATTGATGAAGCAATAAATGGTTGACTGGAAAGCTTGATGAGGAGAATGATAAAGATGATGAAACTATTTTTCCAAATGATGTTGGGGATGGGTTGACATGGAGTAATGTTGTTGCAGCTGCAGGAGTTGGAGAGCCTAGTTATCGATTTAAAATTAAACAAACTCGATCACAATCAAGTTCAACTTTGGCTTCAACTTCAAAGCAGCGAGTAATTTAGGAGATTGAAGAGAATGAGGAAAGTGAGACAGAGACCGAAGATGATGAAGACTTGGAAGAGGGAGAGGAAGAAGAAGATGAAGGGGTGATTGAAGAGGATGATGAAGATATTGACCTTGATGTTAATGATCTTCTTGATGATGATTGATTAAAATTTCTTTATTGATTGTGGACTTGTAGTGTTTATGTGTTTGTTTAGAACTTTATATGATGATTGATACTTGTTTGAGTTTGAAACTTTGAGTTTGAACTTTAATAATGTTTCTAGTTTAGAATTTGCATGATGAATGAATCAACTTTGATGTTAGTTTAGAATTTGAAGATGATGAATCAAGAATGATATGCATGTGTTATTATTGATAATTTGATAGTTGTATATGATTTTAAAATATTTGAGTTTTTTTTTTTTTTTTTTTTTATGAAATGTGCGTCTCGCTTCCCAAAGGTGCGCTTTGCCTCGTGCGCCTCACACCTCAGGCTCCAAAACCCTATGCACCTCGATGCGCCTATTGCCTTTTAGAACTATGCTCTCAATAATGTGGTCACCAATCAAGACCCATCCTAAGGCCAACCCGACCAAACCGAAACAATAGCACTGGAACAGTAACAAAATAGTATTTTAATACTTCATATGTTTTAGGATGTTAATTCTATTTCATGTTTGTTAGGATTTTATTTCTATTAGAATTCTAGTTGGATTTTATTTACAAGTATTAGATAGATTAGCCAAACTCTATCAATATTACCTAGAATTTAGGAGTTGTAATCAATTTTATTATTCAATAAATTCCAACAAACCAATTCGATTTTTTCCAACAAGCAGCTTCGGTTCTTGCACCTAGTTCAGAGTCCAGCTTTGGTCGTTGAACTTTGTTCTCTCAAGGATACTTGAAACTTATTGTTTCAAGGGTTTCTTTGTGTGTTTTCTTGACACACGCACTACACGCTGCATCAAAGAAGGTGCCTTAGTACTGCGCTTGAGGAGAGTAACATTTTACTTATCATAAACTCAAGTCATGGAAGTTTGGGCCATCTAAAGTGTTACAGAAAATCAGTGATAATACCTATCTAAAATAACTGCCATCTGATCTAGAAATCACACCAATCTTTAATGTTTCTAACTTATTTGTTATTGGGGAATTGATGGTGAAGTAACTACAATCAAAGATTAAGTGCAACACTTACCAACAGTGTAACAAAATGCTTTTAAAGATGTGCTAGAATGAAAAGTCAAGGAAATACTTGGACTAAAAAAGACAAGTTGAAGAGAATTGATCGAAAAATGAACATTATGATAGGGATATTTTGATTTTGATTTTAAAATAAGATTTAGACTGGTTTAAAGATTTAGACTAGGTTTTATCTTGTTTTATCAAGTTCTGTTTTGATTTATTATAGTTGTTTAGATGATAGAATTTTATATGATTTAGGGATTAGATAGAGTTATATTTGATTTTAGAGATCATAATCATTTTTTATTAGATGTTATCTTTTAATTGCCTATAAATAGGCAACATAATGTAGCTTTTATTCATACTCGATGACTGAATATTATTGATTTCCCCTTTTTGAAGATTTCGCTCTTCTTTCTTTGTTCTTCTCTTCTCCCTGCTTCTTCTTCTCACAAGCTCCTCCTTCATAATCTCTTCTCTTTCTTTCCCTACTTTCTGCAAATTTTACTGTCCCGCCTCACATTAATGTTATCAAATTTTTTTAATCAAATCTGAGTTACTTTTCAACGTGGCAAGATTAGAGAATCAGCATATTTTAATTTATAGTAAATTACACCCAGACCGTAGTTTGGGTCATGTGTAAAAACGCTTCTACAGGTCCCCATGGTTTATATTTTTAGCTCAGACACCCCCTCCGTTTGTTTTTAGCAATAATGATATTAATTAAAATTAAATTAAGTTAAATTAATATTTAATCTCGCTCTTAATCTCCTTTTCTAATTAAAACTAAAAAAAAAGGAATAAGGGGAAACCAGCAAGCAGCAGTTACCTGCTGCTCTCTGATGCCGCCTCGCTACCAGCAACCAGTCTTCTTCTCCATTCTTCTCCGTTCTCCTTGGCCGGAAATTGCAGGGAGGGAGGCAAACAGGCAGAGAAAGAGGATAGATGGATCTGATCTGGATGTCACCAGTCCACTGACACCATTGATGTTGCTGCCTCCAATGATGTCACCCAACAGCTCTTCATCCAGTAATGGTTCTAGCTGGTTGATAGGAACCCATTGCACATTGTCCAGAATAGGTGAAGAAGATGAAGAATTGACACCATCAGCATTTAAGGTTTTCTTAAATCCTAAATATCATACTATCATTCCAACTTTGAACCTATACTGATCTTAGCACTAATTCTGCATTTTTGGGTGGTCATTTTGTTTCGCCCTACATCAAACTTCTTCACTAGTTCTCCACCATCTTAGTTTGCACCAATGTCCTAAAAAGCCCCATGTTAGGTCATTTAGCCAAACCTCCTAGTTTTGGATAAGTTGTATATACGGAGGGCCTTGGAAGTGGTCTACTAGGGATTACGCAAGACAGTGAAGCCTTTAATTCCAAGTGGAATTTAACCACCTCACCCAAGAACCTTCTCCCCTCTAAGCAGAGAATCAGTGTGTTGGTACAGAGTAGGGCTGAATTGTGAACTTATCACTAATTTTCGTCGAGTCTGTCATTGAAAGAAAGACTATTTTAAGAGGGTATAGTGGAAAAGGAGCTTCCATATTATATCAAACATTCTCATTCTTTGGATCAAGGTCTTCTTCCTTCTAAATCAAACATGGGATGTATTTGAGTAAAGAAGGTTTCCCAAAGGGGTAGTCCTTTATTAATGTCGCCCAAGGAGGGGTGTTGATGAGAAGCATTCATGTGCCTGTATGGGTGTTTTACAGGCAGAATACACGTGTTTATGATGGTGGATGCTAAAATGTTGGATATGGAGGGTAGAAAGTATGGAACACCTAACACCTTGGACATGTATATGTTTGTTATGATGGCGTAGACTAAGCCATTGGCCAAGGAGGCACTAGAAGCGTGGGATACCTCCAACAACTTGGGTGCTTGAATTTTTAAATGTTAAGGAGCATAATGCATAAAATTAGGCCTTAACAAGCCCTAAAAATTCAGTCAGCTCATGAGAATCCCTTTTGAGGGTTATGGTCAGGAGGAGTTGAGGTTGACATTTATTCTTTTCCCTTATGCATAATCTCCCACCTAGTTAAATACCCCAACAGGAGGGTCAAGATCAAATTGTTGCCAAGGAAGCGGAAAGGTAAATCTTTTCAATTTTAGAAACTAAATGAGGAGTTGGCCTTGGAAATTGTGAAAAGTTTGCGAAGTGGTTGTCAGATGATGGAGGTCAATTTGGATGCCATGAGTGGCTAGGGTTATTCTGGTTTACTATGACATTAACAGCTTTCCAAGTTGGTGGTGTTCCTCATGTTCTTTTATTTGCCATTTTAACAATGTTAATTAAGCTTTTCCAAAGCTTTCTCAATGGTGTATGATCATCACAAGATGCTGAGAAGAGGAAAGCCTTGGAGCAGTTACCTAGGGTGACAGCCTCATGGAATTGTCCTTGCTACTCGGGAATGATTTTACTGCGATCAAGTTTGTCCACAACAGGATTGAGTGTACTAGAACAAGTAATTTGACAAAAAGACTCCTCTCATACATCAAGTTTTGAGGAGTTGATGCCACCTTTGGACAAGGCCTCCACTGCTAGGTAATCAGGTTCAGCTAGAAAAGGATGTACAAGGGATGAAGTGATGAGAAGCTTCTCTATTTCACTATTTCACCAAATTTTGAGGAGTTAACACCTTTCTTTTGACGAGGTCTCATTAGCTGGTTTAGGCCTATTGAAAAAACCTCTGAAGTTTCCTACTGATATATAAATATAAATATACATATAGAGGATAATTACATAAACATACCTGAGGTTTTCCATAATATACACTTTTCATTAAACTCCTATTAACCTTATAGAAACATACCTGAATTTTTTTAACCTAAAAGAAACCTACCTAAGGTCTAAATTTTCATGAAGAAAAATTTCGCAAAAATAGTCGATTCACTTTCCAACTGTTAATAGAAGTGTTGATAAAGTCTTGAGTCCAAAAAAAAATCATTAAAAGGATTTTAAGTATCAAAAAGTCAACTACAGAAGTCAATTTTAGATAACTAACGCCCCTCAAATGAATTTTTTTGGGTTTGCAACTTCACAAACACTTTTATCTACCTTTGAAAAGTGTACTGATTATTTTTGTGAAATTTTTCTCTATGAAAATTTGGACCTTAGGTATGTTTCTGTTAGGTTTAAAATGGTTTAGGTATGAAACGGTGATGTTAACAAGTTCAATGAAAAGTGCAAATTATAGCAAACCTTGGGTATGATTCTTGCCATGACCAGCTTGTTATTTTTATTTCTATTTGCACTTATTTTGCTGAAGTAGTTAGTTATTACTTTTATTATCTGATTATTCTTAGTTATGGAGTAGTGGAGAGGTAGTGGAGTACTTAAAGGAGCAGTTACTAGTAGTGGAGGACTGGTAACTGCTCTATAGAATTGTGGGCTGCTTATATATGACAACCATAACCCTCATGGCCGGATATGAATGTATGAATTATCAAGTTTATTGAATTCTCTTGTTCTCCCTCAAGTTCTGTCTATTTTTCTCCCCCCATTCTCTTGGATTCTCCCCTCATTTCAGTCAGTTTTCCCTAATTTCAGTATGTTCCCCCTCAATTCTTGTTACTTCTCCCTCAATTTTCAATTCTATCTTCTAAGGAAACATCAGTTAGGACTAGGGTCCTGACAATTCTGTAATTATCCCTATATATATTGGTCTACCTTGTTTGAGAGTACTTTTCCAATATTGAAGGTTCATATCATTGTTGTGGTGATTTGAACACAACCCTATTACATTGAAGGCAAAGATCTCAGCTGACAGTCCTTCCCTATTTAGGTATGAAAACATGTGGCTTAAAGAGGAGAGTTTTACAGATCTAGCTAGAGCTTCACATTATAATGTTTGTTCAACAGAAATTTGAAGCTATAGACAAAGAATTATAACAAGTGGAGATCTTTAGTAAAGTGAGGTTCAAGAAAAATGGGTGGTTCAAGAAAAATGGGTTGTTAGCAAACATCAAGATTTTGGATGAACCAACAGGGTAGAGAGCCTATCTTAGGGAGTGAGAAATTGCATATGGAAGAGGGAAGATGAGAAGTTGATAGACTCCTGCTGTCAGAAAGAAGTAAATAGAAAGTTGCAAACAAAATTAGAAAAGCTCATTAGAGAAGGGAACCATAAGGAGTTTCATACTGCGATTGATGTTCACAATGTCGGGGAAGAAGACCACGTGGGGAGATTAGTCATTAGTAAAGTGAAAGTGTCAGTCCAGGATGATATTTCAAGTGGTGTTATGCAGTATTAGTATCATCAATCAAAGGAGGAGATTGGAGACTCAATATTCTAGAGATGGTAATCATGGAATTTCTGAGGAGTGGAGGAAGCCTACAGCATCTACATCAAGAATTCAAACATTATAAATATCATTAGTCCAATCCCATGTAGGAACTACTTGTGATAACAAACTGATTGAATCTGTTTAGCTTAAAGATGTAGGCGAGGAGATGCCAAAAAAAAGTTTGAGATTGGCCTGGAACATCATTCTTTTTGCATGAGTGGTGTTTAAATCAAAAAGTGTTATATATGCTTTCTCAAAGCAGAATTTCTTGTTTCTCCATTTTTTTGTGGCTAAAAGAGGATTTCCATTTGTTTATTCCCTTTCACTTATTTTGTTGATGAGTTCATTTTATAGATTTTTCATGGTGCAATTTTTGCCTATCCTTTGCCTCTCTTATGTTTGGATGGTGGATCAAAGGGCAAATGTATGGCACATTAGGGGTAGGGAGACTCTTTCCCTAATTTGGGAGAGAGTTTCATTATGAAACAGAAGGGGAAGGGAGGGTACATGATACCCTCATGCCCTCTATCAGTTCCAGACGTAAGGGCGATGGTAGAATTCCAATGAGGAATTCGGTAGTTGCCATTAGAAACAAAGGGGGAGAGAAGAGAGAGAGAGTAACAGAAAAGAGAGAGAAAGGAGCAAATCAGAATATTCTCATTGATTGCTCTTTTAGGAACGTGTGGCTCTTAAATATATAAGTGGTTAGGGGGCCTTCTAGAAGGTATCCCCCTGCCCAACAGCCTGTAACGGCTCTAGTACTCCTACTCAACATAATGGAAATTACAAGAAATTTAAAGTAATTGTTAAAAGTTGTCTAGAGTATAAGATAAGAAGATCAATGAAAGCAATGCATTTTTAGGGCCAATGAAAAATTAAATAGAAGTTTATATCCCAATCTGTAATTAGATATAGTTGGGGGATTAAATTGTAATTATCTAAAAGTCTTCATTGGGATATCCACCCGCTATTATAAATAAAGGGCATGGGGTGTGTGTGAATTAGATTTCACTCTCATTCTCTATGTTCAAATGCAGTGTGTGTGAGGAAAGACTTGCGTCCAAGAAAGTTCTTTCTAATCTCCAACAAGATTGTATTCAGGTGGGATAGAAAGGGAAGAGAGTGATCAATCATGCTGTTGTACTAATCGGATTTTTGAATAAGATAAAGGCTGCGCTCAAGGAGGTTCAAGACTGGATGTATGGTTGTCCTAAAAGGCAATCCAAACCAGGATAAAATCTGGTGTCATTGTGCTTTGCATTTCTGTTTCTTGTTTATTGTTTATGTTCTGTTTTGCTTGCATTTATTTTCTAATATAATGTTTGTGTCCAAACCGAGAGGATTGTGAGAGTGTCCAAGAGTGAACATATTTCTTGATTCATAAGGTGATTTCTTGGACTGCCAATGCTTCCAATTATAACAAATTGGTATCATAGCCGGGTCTCTCATCAAGAACCTTCAAGATTGATTAGAATTAAACACATACCCGCAGGAATGGCTTCTTCAGCCTCTGTCACACAGCATGATGTTGAGAAATTCGATGGCCAAAATGATTTTGGCCTATGGAAGATGAAGATGAGGGCCTTATTGGGAAACCTAGGTCTAGATGAAGCCATAGAGGCAGAAAAGAAAATACCCAAGTCTCTCCCTGAAGAACAGAAAAAAGAAATCTGTGAAAGGAGAAAGGAAATCAACAAAAGACCCTTTAAACCCTTATTCTAAGCCTAGGAGACAGAGTCTTACGGGAGGTGTCAAAGATGACAACCACGGAGGAGTTTTGGAATAGGTTAGATGCACTCTACATGATTAAAACCCTCTCTAACCGGCTGTACTTGAAAACACAACACAATTTTTTTCCTTTCAAGATGAGTGACGGTCAAAGGTTTGCAAGACTATATGGACAGTTTTAATAAACTGTGTTTGGATCTTGGGAATATAAATATTAGTTATGAAGATGAGAATAAGACTTTGGTCTTATTACACTCTCTTCCTAAGTCTTATGGGACCTTTGTAGATATCTTGAAGCATGGGAGAGATAAGCTGACCCTAGATGTCGTGATAGGAGCTTTGAATTCCAAGGATTTACAACACAAGGTAGAGTCCCAAAAATCTGCCATAGAAGCTTTGACAGTGAACTCTAGAACAGGAAAAAGAGACCCTAGGTTAAATGGTAGGTCTCGGTCTAAGTCTAGGAATGGCAAGAGAGTGGTTAAATGCTTCCATTGCCATGAAGAAGGGCATATGAAGAAGGACTGCCCAAATAGGAAGAAAGAATCCCAAGAAAAAACCAGCCCCGAATGTTCAAACACCATGTGTGGTTTTGGCTATGAGAGTGGGGATGTCCTATAATTGTTGTTGTTGTTGTTGCAGGAAAAGTAGCATAGGCACTAGGTTTATGATGCACTTCTCATAAGAAATGGGTATTTACCCATAGGGACATGGTGGAGGGGAAATGGTTTGTCTAGGTAACAAATTAAGGTCAAGGGAATTGGAGATGGGAGAAATTAGGATGCATAGTGGAGCTGTTCCAAATTTTAGAAGCTGTAAATTTATCCCTGTTTAATCATAAACCTAATTTCCCTAGGAGAATTAGATAGAAAGGGTTTCTCCTATAGAGGAGAATTGGAGTCCTAAGATAGAAAGGATAGCCTATGATAAGGTTAGGCTGTGTCATTTGTTAAGGATGGCTCACAATGGTGAGCAAGGACTAAGAAAGGTATCTAAGGCTAGGGATATTAGGGGGAGGGAAAAATTTACAAGTACAAGGGAAT
This sequence comes from Diospyros lotus, assembly GCF_014633365.1. Lineage (NCBI taxonomy): Eukaryota > Viridiplantae > Streptophyta > Magnoliopsida > Ericales > Ebenaceae > Diospyros > Diospyros lotus. Next base: position 29,705,471 of record NC_068351.1, on the reverse strand, counting down.
ATAAACCATGTTGTTTGGTAAGGTCACCAAAGTAGAAGTCTCCAAAACAGACCTTGTATATGTCAAAAGCTCATTAGAGATCAGTTTCTAGGATCTAGGGAAACCTATCTAGGCCTTGTCTCATGGTGGAGCTAGGTGAAGTGAACCTAGTAGAGATGGTGTGTCCCCAATGAATTCCCAAGCATATATGAGCTTGCAGGAATTGAATATGAGCTTGCTGGAAATTGCTTCTGGTGTGAAAGGTTAGGTGGTTTAGAGTTATGAAATAGGTATGCCTAAGACTTCTAAAGCTAGGATTCTTACCTATGCGGGAAAACTCTACTAATAGGACATAAAATTAGCTGATGCTAAGGGCAAGGGATGGAATCTGGGATGCTGGAAAAATAAAACAGCATGTATAATCCTTTGGGAATGTCCGAAACTAGCCTATGAACCAAGGTATAGCAATAGGGAAATCTGGAAACAATTTTGGTCATATTCATTGTGAAAGCTTGCGCTGGATTGTGAGAGGGAGTAAGCTACTATTTAAGATAGCTTTGGCTCTTGCAGTGAGGGTCCTTGTGAATAGTGAGGGGAAAGGGAAATAGAATCATCAAGCTGATAATGAGCAAGGGAGTAGAAGTTTTAGAGTGGTGCCTAGGATGAGAATAGATAAAACCACAAGAAAGTATTAGTGAAGTATGGAATGTTGGGTTTGAAGGATGTTTAGGCTCTGGTTTGAGTGCTATGGAATAGGCTGAAAAATGGAACCTCTTGTATAAGAAGAGGTGATGCACTCTTATCCAAATGAATGGCATGGAGCCATGTAAATTTGGGGAGAATCTTGGACTTAGGTGGAAGATCCCTTAGGTTAAATAGGTGGAGTGCTATGTGTCTATTTGTAAGTTAAGGAAATGCCGGAGATGGGAAAGCCTAGGGAGAAAGGCTAGGCAAATGGCCATCAGGTAAGACAGCTCATAAAGGCTTAACTTTGGATCAAATAGGTATCACGAACAGCTAATTATCCATGTGAAAACTAAGGGAAAAGTGATCTTATAGTATAGCCAAGGGATAAGAGGCTAGAGGGAAAGGTAAGCAAAGATTGGTTGCTTAGAAGGTCTTTCTAGGTATGATAGTAATTCCTTAGGTATGATATAAGATTGGAAGAAATTGAGTGCATGTGGAAGCTATGAGTATTCCAGTGGTATGCCTAGTATATTGAGAGGCAGCTTCATTGGCATTTTCTCCAAATAGAACTCTCAAGGTGTAGCTAAGTGTTTAGATCAGTGTTTGAGAGTGTGGGGGGAAGGATAAGCTGGGAAATTCTAAGGCATAGAGATTGGAATAGGGTAAGGACAGCTTAAGACAGCCTAGGTTACCCTAATCTTAAGCATATCTTGGTAGATTGGTAGGTAGATAGAGTAGTCTTGAAAATTCGAGCAGTCTTGTTTGAAATAAACATTAGAGGAAGGACAGTGGTAAAGCCTAAAAGGCCAGTTTTAGGGAGCTAGGAATAAAGTCTAGCAGTGGAAAGGGCAATCTATAATTAGTTATAGTTCAGGGGTTAAACTGTAATTATTTAAAAGTCTTCGTTGGGATATTTGCCCACTATTATAAATAGAGGGCATGGGGTGTGTGTGTATTAGATTTCACTCTCATTCTCTATGTTCAAATGCAGTGTGTGTGAGGAAAGACTTGTATCCAAAAAAAGTTCTTTGTAATCTCCAACAAGATTGTATTCGGGTGGGATAGAGAGGGAAGAGAGTGATCAATCATGCTGTTGTACTGATCGGTTTTTGAATAAGATAAAGGCTACTCTCGAGGAGGTTCAAGACTGTATGTAGGGTTGTCCTTAAAAGCAATCCGAACCAGGATAAAATCTGGTGTCATTGTGGTTTGTGTTTCTGTTTCTGTTTCTGTTTCTTGTTTATTATTTTTGTTCTGTTTTGCTTACATTTATTTTCTGGTATGATGTTTGTGTCCAAACCAAGAGGATTGTGAGTGCGTCCAAGAGTGAACATTTTTCTTGATTCATAGGGTAATTTCTTGGACTGCCAATGCTCCCAATTATAACAGTAATAGACAATTCTACCCTAGAAGCGTGACAATACCCCCTCCCTTAAAAAAACATTTCTTGTCCTCAAGAAATTACAATAGTCTGATCACTTGGGAAAATTGTGTGAGCAACTCCGGTAGATGCTCCCACGTGGTGTGATCTAGATGGCGGTTGGTTCATTACACCAGCACGTGTCAAGGGTAGAGAGTCATCTAGCACAGCCAACGGCTCTGTCGTCTCTAGAGGGTCTGTCTCTAAGGAAGGCAAGAGGACAGCTCTGCACTGACTGAGTCATGGGGTCCTACAAACTTCTTTAGGAGGGACACGTGGAAGACCGGGTGGATTCCAATCCCTTTGGAAAGTTGCAGCCGATAAGCCACCCTTCCCACTTTAGCTACCACTTGGTATGGCCCAAAATACTTAGGGCCTAACTTAGTTGGAAGAAGACTGGTGAATAGCTGTTGTTGGAGCCTCCTCACTTTTAGATATACCATATCACCCTCCTCAAAACTCCTTTCACTCCTCCTCCAATCTGACAATTGCTTCATCCTGTGTTGTGCCACTGTTAGCTCCTTTTTGATCACCTACAAGGCCTCTTGTCTCTACCTCAAGTGTTGATCAACCATAAGCTCCACATTACAATAGTGCATCATTACAAGTTTCAATGGGGGCTTATAGCCAAACAATGCCTTGAAGGGAGATCTCTTGAGTGAGCTATGGTAGTTAGAATTATAATACCACTGAGTAAGAGGTAGCCATTTATTCCAACTCTTTGGCTTGGAGAAGCAGACACACCTTAGATAAACCTCAAGACATTGGTTCACATGTTATGTTTGCCCGTCTGTTTCAAGGTGGTATGCGGTTGACATGTGCAACCTAACCCCCAATTGTTTGAACAATTCCTTCTAGAAGTTGCTAGTGAACACCTTATCCCTATCAGGAGTGATGGATAAGGGTAGGCCATGCACCTTTACCATAACGTCTAATAACAATCTAGCCACATAAGGGGTTGTGAATGGCTGGGCTATACTAAGGAAGTAACTGAACTTAGTAAACTAGTCCACAACTACCAAGATGGTGTTCTTACCTTCAAACCTCGATAACCCCTCCACAAAATCCATAGAGATGGGTTGCCATGCTTGTTCAAGTATGTCCAGGGGTTGGAGTAGCCCCGGGTATGGCACCTATTTATGTTTGCATTTCTGACATATAGGATACCTTAGCACAAAGGCAATAACCTCCTTCTTCATCCCAAGCCAAAAGAATAACTACCTTACCTTGTTGTAGGTGACGTTCAAGCCCAAGTGCCCTCTCCAATAGACGATGCATGCAAAGCTTGCAAAATTCTTTCCCTAAGTTGGGGGTCTTCCCCAATCACCAGTCTCCCTTTGTACCTCAGTAAGCCTGCCTTTAAGGTATATCCCTTTGTTGGCCCAGCTGCCAACTATGTAACAAGGTCTTTAGCCCAGGTTGACTGCTCATAACTCCCTGATACCTCCTTTATCCAATCAGGGACTACCATTGATATGGCTTGGCATTCTCTTTTTTCCTCCCTTCTAGATAATGCATCAGCCACTATATTCTCTTTGCTCTTTCTGTACTAAATGGTATAGTCCAACCCAAGCAATTTGGTCACCCCTTCCCTTTGAAGTTGCGTGTGCAACCTTTGTTCCCATAGAAATTTTAGACTTTAGTGGTGTGTTCTGATGACAAATGGATTCTCTTCCAAATAGTATCTCCATTTATCCACCGCCATGAGGACTGCTATAAGCTCTTTGTCATATATGCTCAACCCCAAATGTTTGGGAGCTAAGGCCTGGCTAGGAATGCAATAGATCTGCCCTCTTGAACCAACACTGCCCCTACTCTTGTGTCACAAGCATCTGTTTCTAGGGTGAAGGATTTGGTGAAATCAGGCAAGGCCCCTACTCCTGTGTCACAAGCATCTGTTTCTAGGGTGAAAGATTTGGTGAAATCAGGCAAGGCTAAAATAGGGGCTTGGACCATAGCTATCTTCAGAGCGTTAAAAGCTACTTTTGCCTTGTCACTCCATTCGAATCCATTCTTCTTAAGCAGCTCAATTAGGGGTTTGATGATCACTCCATAGCCCTTAATGAACTTCCTATAATAGGCTAGTAAGCTCAAGGAATCCCCTTAACTCCTTTATGGTCTTGGGAACCGACCACTCCATCATAGTCGTGATTTTCTTAAGATCTGTGGTTACTCCCTCACCTGTAATTATGTGCCCTAGGTATTCCACCTTCCCTTTTGCAAAGGTACATTTGGACTTCTTTACAAACAATTGGTGGGATCTAAGGACTTGGAAAGTGGTTTTGAGATAGTTTAAGTGTCGTTCCACGTTAGGGCTATATACTAAAATGTCATCAAAGAAGACTAAGATGAATTTTCGGAGATAGAGACTAAACACATGGTTCATCAATGCTTGGAAGGTGGCTGGAGCATTGATTAGGCCAAAGGGCATAACCTGGAATTCATACAATCGTTGGTGAGTACAAAAGGCGATTTTGGGGATGTCTGAACAACTCATCCGGACTTGGTGGTACACGAATCTAAGATCAAGTTTTGAATATATGGTTGCTCCAGCCAATTCATCTAGCAAGTCGTCAATAATGGGATTAGGAAATTTGTTTTTTTATCGTGTGGAAATTCAACTATCCATAATCTATATAGAACCTCTAGCTCCCATCTTTCTTCTTAACAAGAAGAACAAGGGATGCGAAGGGGCTTTGGATGGGTTGGATTATGTTCTTGGAAAGCATGTCTTTAACAAGACGTTCAGTTTCTGCTTTCTGAAGGGGAGTATCGGTAGGAACGGACATTTATAGGTTCTGTGTTAGGCTTAAGGTGGATTGTATGTTCTAAGAAACAGTTAGGGGGTAGGGATGAAGGCTCTAGGAATAAGTTCTCAAACTCAACCAATAAGGAATGTAAAGAGTCATTGAGATTTACCTTGCTTGGGGATCTGGTGAGGCCATCTAGTTTGAGCCATTGGCGGTCCTTTGTTCTAGACTCGCCATTCCCCCTGCCTTTCTCATCCACCTCAACAGCAATTACATAATGCAGTTGGGCTATAGCTCCTTCTTCATGCTTAAATAGCCTCTGCAGGTGACTTCCCGAGATGGCCCTGCATTCTCCTCCTTCCATACATCAGGTCAACGTCAATCTCCTTCCTCCTTTCTCAAAGGTCACCTCTAAGGTGTTGAAATCAAAGATTAGAGGACTCACCGTCCTCATCCAGTCCACTCCCGATACGATTTGACACCCTCCTAGTTGCAAGATCCTCACGTTTGCTGAAGATTCATACCTATGCATTCTCCATGTAAACCCCTAACATTTGTACCTACTGATCATCTGGTGGCCATTAGTCACAGTCACTGAAAAGGGTATGGTGGTCTGCAACACACACGAGAGTTCCTTAGCTATATTCTCATCCAAGAAACTATGCATGCTCCCATTATCAATGATTGCTCATCCAAGAAACTATGCATGCTCCCACTATCAATGAGCACAATCAACTTCTTTCTTCCCACCATTCCTCTAATTTTGATCACCTTCTCAGAGGGTTGGCCCTCCAAAGCATGAAGGGAGATCTGTCCTCCCTCTTCTTCTTCAATGTTTTCCCTTATTTCTTGCTCCTTTGTTTCTTCATCTACCTCTTCTTCATCCTCATCTTCTTGCCCTTCCATCTACATCAATTGCTCCCTGCATATGTGCCCTTGGGTGTACTTCTCACCACATTTGAAACATAGCCCCATCTATCTCTTTTGGTCCATAGTGAGAGATCTCATGGGGGCAGCCTGGATGGGTGCTCTGGGTAGGTAACCCCTTTTGTTCATCAGGGAGCTTCCCCGCTTGTACCCTCCCCCCTGACTCCTTTGTTCATCTGGGAGCTTCCCCCCTTGTACCCTCCCCCCTGACTCTGCCAACCTTCTTCGGCTCCCTTGGACGAGATCTTTTGTTTCCTCACGAAAGCTTCCAGGGAAAGTTTGTGTAGCCAAGCCTTCTCTACAGCCTGCCTCACGATGGTGGGTTGTAAACATCTTGATCATAGGCCTAAGTTCCTCATTCAGCCCATTGAGGAAACTTGACACAAAGTAATGCTCATCGATGTCGTGTACCTAGGGTTTTGATAGAGAATTGAGAGAAATCAAAGGAAGAATTAGATGGATAGGGGAAAAAAGGCGACAAGAAATGGGGAAGGAATATAGCAAAATAGCAAAGAAAGGGAAATCGGAATAGAGAATGGAAGAAATTAGAGAGAGAGCAGAGGGAAACGAGAGGGAGATTGGGAGAGAATTCTAGAGAGAGAAATCAAAGTTTCATTTATCAATTCAAAACCTAATTTCTTCCTACAATAGTGACTTATTTATAGCCTCACCGCTCTTACACCCATGTGCAATCCGTTTGGCCTCAACCCATGCACCCATGTGCAGAATAACTGAAATTCTAACAAATTGCAAAATACCCTCTAACAACTATTTAGATCCCTATTACAATTTTGCCATTTTATTGCTCCTAGGGTCATGACAATTCTCCCTTGCCTTAAAACATTTCTTGTCCCTAAAAAATGTGATAGAAGACCCATACAATTCCGTTACCATAGACAGAAGAAGCAGGGGCAGAATAGGGATAAGGGAGAGGAGGAAAGAAACAAAAATGGTTAAAGAGGCATTATGGGGAGAGCAACCAGGTGGCATGTGCGTACAACAGATTCTGTTAGAGGAGCATAGCTGGAGCAACATATAAATAAGGAAGATAGTAGAATAGAGAGGCCATTCGAAAGGAAGGAAGATATTGGGAGAGAGTGAACCTCTCGAAAGTCCATTTTCCTACTTTTTCTGTGTAATTCTCTTCATTTTATAGTAAATCAAGGTAGATTATCTTCAGTAATCTCTCATTTTGGTATCAGAGCAGCAAAACCGAGTAGGGGACCTGGAAGGGTAGATAGATGGGTTGTACAGTGGGTTGGAGTCGCTAAAATCGGAAATGCAGAAGGCGAGTGGAATTGAGAAAAACATGGCCACTCTAATTGATCAGTTCGCTCTCCTGATGGTGCATTGGGATGAACAGGAACGAGGGAGAAAAGGGAAGCGGGAGGGAACGAAGATGCCGCAGGGTTCCTCTTCGTTCATGGAGGGAACGCCGGAAGTGAGAATGGGCAGAAGCAAGGGGGATGATGGAGTCGAAGGGGCAAGAAGGTCCAATTACAAGGGGAGGCGCCTGGAAATGCCAATTTTCAAGGGAGAAGATCCAAATGGTTGGATTTTCAGGGCTAAAAGGTATTTCATCGTTAATCAGTTGTCAGCACTTGAGAAGTTAGAATCCGCAGCTCTCTATTTTGATGGGCCAGCACTCGCTTGGTTCCAATGGGAACAAAGGCAGAGGAGGATACGGAGTTGGGAAGAATTGAAGGTGATGCTAAGGAACCGATTTAGGTCCACACATGAAGGGACCCTGGAGGAGAGATTCCTTGCCCTTAAGCAATGGGGATCAGTTAGAGAGTATCACCTTTGCTTTGAGACATTGGCTTCACCTCTCGAAGGCTTGCCGGAGGCCTTGTTGGAGGGCCAATTCATCAATGGGTTGAAGCCAGAAATCAGAGCGGAACTGCGAATACTAGGGCCGAATGGATTGGATCAGCTCATGAAAGTGGCCCAACGAATTAAGGAAAGAAACATGGTAGTCAGAGGAGGCTCCTTCGGAAGTGGTCAAAACAAGGGAACAACTCACTTCAACCCATTTCCGAACCAGCACCGATCGGTGAGCACGATTGCCCCACCAACATCGCCAAAGCCAGCAACGACCAATGCGGTTGTGCTGCACCAGAATCCGGTTGCCGGTAAGGGGAGTAATCCGCCTTTCAAGAGACTGAGTGAGACAGAATTGAAGGCCAAACGAGAGAAGGGCCTATGCTTTAGATGTGATGAGAAGTACTCTATTAGGCATCGCTGCAAAAACAGGGAGTTACAAGTCATGGTAATTTATGACGAAGAGAAGGATGAGCTGGGGGTAGAAGAGGAGACGGATGGAGGTGGTGAACGGGAGGTGCAGGAGGCTAAGGGAGAGGTGATAGAATTGTCTATGAATTCCGTGGTGGGGCTTACCCCGCCCCAAACCATGAAGGTGCGAGGGCAGATTGCTGGCCACAAGGTGGTAGTACTTGTAGACAGCGGGGCTACGCATAATTTCATTTCAGCTGAGCTGGTACAGACATTGGGACTGCCAAGGTCAGAGACGACGGGTTATGGAGTGATCATGGGAACAGGGATTGCTGTGCAGGGCGCCGGAATCTATAAGGGGGTGCTTCTTTCTCTTCAAAATTAGGAGATAACCGAGGACTTCCTTCCCTTGGAGCTGGGCAATTCAGATGTCATCCTAGGAGTGAAATGGTTGGCAACCTTGGGCAAGGTACAGGTTGATTGGAAGTCCCTAACTATGAGATTCAATGCAGGAGGGGTGATGGTCACGTTGCAAGGGGATCCCAGCTTAAGCAAAACCCTTGTCACCTTGAAGGCCATCATGAAAGCACTAAAGGACAGTGGGGAGAGAGTGCTTCTTAAATTAGGGTGTCTCTCGGCAGATTGTGGGGAATTCACTGCTGTCACACAGGGTGGCATCCAGCAAGTGTTGGCCGAGTTTGGTGACATATTCAATGATCCAAAAGGGCTGCCACCAAGGAGGACACGAGAACATGCTATCAACTTATAGCCAAGAGCTTCTCCGGTAAGCGTGAGGCCCTATCGTTACCCCTATGTTCAAAAAAATGAAATTGAGAGGCTAGTACGGGAAATGCTTGCTGCAGGGATTATTAGACCTCGTATTAGTCCCTTCTCCAGTCCTGTTTTGTTGGTTAAAAAAAAAGGATGGGGGATGGAGGTTTTGTGTAGATTACCGAGCCTTGAATAAAGTAACGGTGCTAGATAAATTTCCTATCCCAGTGATTGATGAGTTGTTAGATGAATTGCATGGGGCCACGGTGTTTTCAAAGCTGGACTTGAAGGCCGAATACCACCAGATTAGAGTTAAGGAAGAAGATGTGCCGAAGACGGCATTCCGTACTCACGAGGGGCACTACGAGTTCTTGGTTATGCCCTTCGAGCTGACCAATGCGCCGGCAACATTTCAGTCCCTCGTCAGTTGAGACGATCCGTGTTGGTTTTTTTTTTATGATATTTTGGTATTTAGCAAGGACTTGGGGGCACATGAGCAACATTTAAAGGAGGTGCTGCAGGTGTTGGCTGCAAACCAGCTCTACGCCAACAGAAAAAAGTGCCAGTTCGGGCAACGGGAAGTGGAATATTTGGGCCATGTCATCTCACGCGAAGGGGTGGCTGCTGACCAGTCCAAGGTTAAGGCCATGCTTGAGTGGCTAAGGCCGGGGTCGATAAAAGAATTACGGGGGGTTTTGGGGCTGACAGGGTACTATAGACGGTTTGTGAAAGATTATGGGAAGTTGGCTTGGCCTCTCAGAAAAAATAAGAAAGAACGGGTTCGGTTGGGATGAAACAGCAGAAAAAGCTTTCCAACAGTTGAAGAAAGCGATGACCTCCTTACCAGTGTTGGCATTACCCGATTTCACTAAACGGTTTGAGGTGGAAACGGATGCGTCTAGATCAGGTTTAGGGGCTGTGTTGATACAAGAGTATCGCCCCATTGCTTTTTACAACCATACCCTTAATCCTAACAGTCACAATAAGTCGGTGTATGAGCGGGAGTTGATGGCAATAGTGTTCGCTGTCCAAAAATGGAGGCACTATTTATTAGGCTATAAGTTTATCATATGCACCGATCAAAGGAGCTTGAAGTTTCTCATGGAGCAAAGATTGGTGAGTCCCGAACACCAAAAATGGTTGCTAAAACTGATGGGCTTTCAGTTTGATATCCAATATCGGCCCGGGTGGGAGAACAAGGCAACCGATACCCTCTCTAGAATCAATCGCCCAACTGGTCTTTTTGCAATAACAGTTCCTATGGTTATTCAACTTGAACAACTGGCTAAGGAAGTGGAGGCAGATGTGGAATTGCAAAAATTAATCAAGGAAATCCAGCTGGATCCGTCGGCCAAACCCGACTATCAGTGGGCCAATAATCAACTCTTCTTCAAGGGCAGATTATACTTACCTAAGGGATCAACTTTGATTCCTACATTGCTCCAAGAGAGGCACGATGGGAGTTTGGGTGGGCATTCAAGCTTCTTGAAGACATACAAGCGAATAGCAGCGAATGTATACTGGGTTGGATTGAAGGAGGATATCCACCGCTATGTGAACCAATGTACCATCTGCCGACAGCACAAATACCAAGCTTTATCACCTGGGGGCCTTTTGCAGCCACTCCCAATTCTCGGTCAGGTATGGGAAGATATAGCTATGGATTTTATTGAAGGCTTGCCTAGATCCGAAAATATGGACAGCATATTGGTCGTGGTGGATAGATTGAGTAAATATGGACATTTCATAGGGCTCAAACACCCTTTTACTGCTAGCAGTGTAGCTGCGATTTTTGTAAAGGAAGTGATACGCCAACACGGGGTGCCTCGATCTATTGTGTCAGATAGGGACAAAGTCTTCATGAGCCATTTTTGGGCAAAATTATTTTGCCTCCAAGGCACGAATCTATGTAGAAATGCAACTTACCACCCCCAATCGGATAGGCAGACGGAAGTTTTAAACCGGACACTAGAAACCTATTTACGATGCTTTGCGTCAAGAAGACCCAAGGCTTGGTTCAGCTGGCTACCATGGGCGAAGTTATGGTACAACACTTCTTACCACACGGCTTCCAAACTTACTCCCTTCCAGGCGGTTTATGGATGGGAGCCTCCGGGGTTATTACGGTTCGAAAGGGAGTCCACCCCGGTGTCGACAGTGGAGCAACAGCTGGTTGCAAAGGATCGGATGTTGGATGAATTAAATGCTCAATTACAGCGGGCTCAAGCTCAGATGAAAGCAAGGGCAGATGGGAAAAGGCGGGATGTTCAGTTTGAAGTGGGAGACATGGTTTATTTGAAGATCAAACCCTACGGTCGCAAGTTGCTGGCTGCATGTCCTAATGAGAAGCTAGAACCCCGATTTTATGGCCCATTCGCTGTGGAGAAGAAGGTTGGGCAAGTCGCTTGCAAGCTGTCCTTGCCTGCGACTTGTAGCATTCATCCCATCTTCCATGTTTCCCAATTACGCAAGGCCAACGGTATGCTCACTACCATAACGGATATACCTAGCCAGCTCAATGAAGAACTTGAGATGTTAGTAGAACCGGAAGCCGTTATTGGAGTAAGGCCGAGAATGGGTAAGAACTTAAGAGGCTTGGATGTACTCATTTAGTGGAAAGGGCTGCCACCCTTGGAAGCCACCTGGAACCCTATGACATGCTCCAGCAACAATTTCCTGACTTCCACCTTGAGGACAAGGTGAGTTCTATGGGGGGAGGCATTGATAGAAGACCCATAAGACCCATACAATTCTGTTACCATAGACGAAAGAAGCAGGGGCAGAATAGGGATAAGGGAGAGGAGAAAAGAAACAAATACGGTTAAAGGGGCATTATGGGGAGAGCAGGCAAGTAGCATGTGCGTACAACAGATTCTGTTAGAGGAGCATAGCTGGAGCAACATATAAATAAGGAAAATAGTAAAATAGAGAGGCCATTCAGAAGGAAGGAAGATATTGGGAGAGAGTGGACCTCTTGAAAGTCCATTTTCCTACTTTTTCAGTGTAATTCTCTTCATTTTATAGTAAATCAAGGTAGATTATCTTCAATAATCTATCAAAATGCCAAACCTCCACAGCTTCCTATATGCCTTTTTCCTTCTCTTCCACAGCTTGGATGGAGAAGTTTTGAAAATCCTCTGTATGCGTAGCAGATTTGTAGTAGTTCTCATGTACACCTCGACAACTTTCCCCACCACAATTTCATCAATGTAGGCTGGTGTACTTCCAGAAGATTGGCTAACAGTGACCCCAATTTCCTTAATATTTCATCACCATTTGTCATGACCCAAGGAGCATTAAAGAGGTAATGTAGTAATAGGCTTATTAAGAGAGATTTTAGCAATTAGTTAGAAGCATGAGGATGGTTATGCAATCTGATATGCCTATATAAAGGGCTACTGTAATCAGATGGGATATGCTTGAATTTATCATTTTTCTCTCTAAGATTTCTCTCTAATCTCCCTCTCGTTTCTTCTCTAATTCTTCTCCCTCTTTCTGTTGATTTCCCCCTTCCTTCAATTCTGATTCTCCCCTAATTCCTATCACAATTCTAGCTAACCCTAGGAATGTGACACCATTTTAGTCCAAGTCCTTGATGAATGCCTTCAACTACATGTGGACCATCCAATCTTGATCCCGCCTAGGATAAATGTCACAGGCATTGCCATTCTCAGCTCCAACTCCGAGCTACTTTATATAGACTCATCCAACAAGTCAACGTTTCGTTCCAAATCTGATTGTATTTCAGTAAGTTCGAAATCTGAGGAAAGACTCCAGCACCAATATCTGCTACGCCACTCTGATTCCATGCAATGAATTCAACAACTCATTTTTCTTCATGTTTGTTGGAATATCCCTTTACAAGAACTTCTTTTTCAAAAAGATCTGATGGTCCTTTTGTAGTTACCCTAGCAACCTCACCAGAGCTCATGTTCTTCCCAATGTTGCCCCCACCAACTATGTTTCCCATTGAGTTTGTAATTTGAGATTTTGCATTTCCAAGAATTGGAGATACTCCTATTCCTGGAACAGCACCCCAGTTACCAATTGCAACAGAGGTTGGAAGAATCTCAAGAATATACCCACCAACTCCATTTGTCCCATTACTATATCCAGGCTTCCAACAACACTCATTCCACCACTATTTGCCACCCCTGTATGACCATGTGTGCTACCATGAGATATCTGAGAAAGGGCAATAGGGAGATTATTTGAGGCAAAATGACCACTAGAAAGGCTTCCAGCATGTTGTTGAACTCCACTTGAAGGAACCTTATTTATTGTAGAGTTTCTAGATGCAAGCGTGCCAGGCATAGTGGGAACATTAAAGCTCCCATATACATTGTGCAGCCCTTGAATGGTTTCTACATGAATAGAAACAAGGGAAGCTGCACTATATTGAGCAGAGAAAGATGTAGCAAAAGACCTCCCAATACTCTCTAGAATATTTGAAGTCGATCCCTTCAGAGATGACTAATTTTGGCGAGTGAACATGTCCATGAAATTCTATAGTTCATACCTAATCTAAGCTCCCACTTCATCTATAATCCCATTCAACCTTCTCTCCAAGCCCCCTAAAGAGGTCTCCAACTACCGATCCAATGCCATGATTGCTTCATGGCTGCATTTGGTTCCGATCTCCAGTAATTCCACTCGAGCCTGCAGATCAGTGGCTACCGAGTGGAACCGATGCACATCGGACTCAAGGTTCTTCATCCACATCCCTTCCGACATTGCTAATCTTGCAGAATTTTCCAGATTCAATAACCTTCAACTTGAATTGGAACCACAGCCTCAACTACGTTAATTCGGTCTACTTCGCCTCTCAAAATTCAAACCTAGAACCATCGAAAAGTAATGCCTATAAACGATTAGAAATTAATCGTTGTGGAGCATTGGAAATTAGCAATGATGGAATGGAGCAATCATAGCCTGGGAATCACTGCACTCGCCGCCAATTAAGACCTACAACAGCCGTGACCCACACCCCAATCATCGTCCAATGGCCGAGGCCACCGACTCTTCTTCAGAATTCTTGCACATTCCGATCTGCTATCAGATTGCAAAATGCTCTGTGGTTGCCTCCCTAAACTGCGTCTACAGCAGTCGAAGTCCCAGATTCTGTTGCGACAAGGAAAGTTCGTCGGACTACTCAAATCAATTTCGATGAGAGACGTTGGAATCAATTTACCCAAAATTGCATGAACCACAGTCGAAGAACAACTGCTCTAGAATCCACCATTGTTCACCTTCGTTAATCACCTTCATTCACCATTGCTCCAAAGTCAAACAACCTTTCAAATTGCTAGAATTCCGCCAAATCCCCGGAATTCACCATTGGAATCGTCTGGACTGCTCACCTTCCTTGAGCGATTGTGATGCAACTAGCAAAATTCTCCAGAATTGAGAATCAATGGTTTCAGTTTCTTTGAAATTCTCCTGCGAACAGCTACAAGGATGGGAAGGCCTTGCTAGCAGTGAACAAAAACGCGGCCTAGGCGGCCGCCTAGGGGCTAGGCGGCCGCTGGCCGCCGCGACTATGGCCAAATCGGCCACCTTAGGCGTCGGCCCGGCTAGTCGGTACCAGGCGACGCCTAGGCGTCCAAGGCGTACGCCTAGCCGCGTGAATCGCCTGGCCAAGGCGGCCAAATCGACCGCCTGGGCCGCGTGAAGCATTTAGTATAAATTGATTAGGGTTTTGTTTCCTTACCCGTTACCCCTTTCTCTCGTCAATTTCCCCTTCTCTCTCGCGCATACCGCCACCAATAGTCTATTGCTGAATCGCCGTCGCCGTCGTCGTCGCCTCTCTCGTGCTCGCACGCCGCCACCGTCTCTTGTAGTTGCAGAGTCATCGTCGGCCCGTTGCCACCATCTCGTGCTCACACACCGCCACGCCACACTCTGGTTGTCTCTTCTGTTACAACTTCACCTTCTTCACTCGCCGTCGCCACCGTCTCGTGCTCGCTGCTCGCACACCGCCACCCCCTGGTTGACAGTTGACAGTTGTCTCTTGCAGCCTTGCTCTTGCAGCAGCTTCAGCCTTCATCTTCTTCAATCTTCACTCACCCTCCGGGCCTCCACCTCCTTCGGTAAGTAGTAGCAGCAATAAGCAAGCAGCAGCGCTGCTGCTGCTTGCTGTTGCTTCTCCCCGTTTTGTTTTTTTTTATTTTTCTGTTATTTAATTTAGTATTTATATAATTACATTAATATCTGATTATTTGTTATTCAAATACTTATTAATTATTATTATTAATGTATTTAAAAAATTAACATTTGCAACTTGCAAGCAAGCAACAAATGTAGCAAGCTGCCTTTGTTGCTGCTTGCTGTTGCTGGTGCTGCTTGGACTATATATTGTTAGTTTTTGGCTTTGTTTGTTAGCTAGTTAGCCTAATTATCTATTTTAATTCAATCATTCAATGTCAATTTACTCAGGAAAAAAAAGAAAAAAAAAAGAAGTCATGTCGGATGGAATTGGGAGTATGGAAGCATCGTCCGATGCTGCCTCAGTTCTTAAAAAGAAATCAAATGATGTCAAATGGGAGTATGGAATGTTAATTAATCCAAAGAACATGGATAAAGTTAAATGCAAGTTGTGTGGTAAAGTTATGTCTGGAGGAGTTTACAGAGTCAAAGAACACATCGGCCACATTTCCGGAAATGTTTCTGCATGTCCAAAATCTTCTCCGGATGATAAAGCTAAATGCAAGAATGCTATTGCTGAGGCAAAGAGTAAGAAGAAGAATAAGAAGCAGGAGGAAGATATGATGAGATCCTCGGTTAATATTTCTGACAAGGGGAAAGGGGTGGATGATGAAGATGAATTGGAAGAGTTAGGGAGTAAAAAAGCCCCTCGTACTCTTGGCCCTATAAATAAGTTTGCAAGCTCCATTAGTCCTGAAATTTGTTTGAGTTCGAGAATGACGCAAAGGCAACAAAATATTAGTGAAACATTGTTTAAAGAGAGAACACAGACTGTACAAGGATATTGTGCTAGATGGGTGTACGAAGCTGGTATACCTTTCAATGCTATTGATCATGATAGCTTCAAATTGTTTGTTGAGGCGGTTGGTCAATTTGGGCCGAGGTTCAAACCTCCTAGTCAATACCAGTTGAGAGAACCGTTATTAAAGGAAGAGGTTGACAGAATGAAAGACTTACTGAAGAAGCATGAAGAAGAATGGGCACAAAATGGGTGCTCTATTATGACAGACGCTTGGACAGACAGAAAAAAAAGAAGCATCATGAACCTATGTGTTAATTCTAGCATGGGCACTACTTTTCTTTCTTCAAAAGAAGCATCAGATGAAGCACATACAAGTGAACTCATATTTGAGTATGTGGACAAGTGCATTGAGCAAGTTGGGCCACAAAATGTCGTCCAAGTAGTAACCGACAATGCTGCCAACAATATGGGAGCGGCAAAATTATTAAAGTTGAAGAGGCTAAATATCTTTTGGACATCATGTGCTACTCACACCATCAACTTGATGCTTGAAAGTATTGGAAAAATGCCAAGATATAAGAAAGTCATTGATCAGGCAAAGAGTTTGACAATCTTAATTTATACACACCATAAGACCTTGTCCTTAATGAGGTCATTTATGAAGAAGAGGGATATAGTGAGACCGGGAGTCACTAGATTTGCTTCTTCTTTTCTTACTTTGCAGAGTTTGATGGAGAAAAAGGCCCAATTGAGGTCCATGTTTACTAGCTCTGAATGGGAGGAGTGTAAATGGTCAAAGAATGTTAAAGGGAAAGCAGCATATGCTACTGTGATGAGCATTGCTTTCTGGAATGGTGTAACTTTATGCCTTAAGGTTTTTGCACCTTTGGTGAAGGTGCTTCGAATTTTTGATGCAGATAGAAAGCCTTCTATGGGTTTTTTATATGGAGAGATTAAGCAAGCAAAGGAAGATATTAAGGAGATCCTAAATAATCTTGAGAAAAACTATCAGCCTGTTATAGAGATTATTGAAACAAGGGTGAAAGATATGCTAGATAGTCCATTGCATTTGGCGGCTTACCTTTTGAATCCCTACTACCTTTTCAAGAATAAGACTATATATCTTGATAATGAAGTGATGGATGGGTTTTTTAATTGTGTGGAGATGTTTTATCATGGTGATGATCATTTTGAATTGCAAGGTCATGTCATAAATGTTGAATTGTCAAAGTATACTCGTAAAGAGGGAGCTTTTGGAAAAGTGTGGGCAGCTCAAGGCTGTGCAAAAAATGATGACAATTATAATCCAGGTATAAAATTCCTTTAATCCTTTTCTTAGTTCCTAATGTGTATTAGTGTATAAATTTGTTTACTTTATACTTGTTAACTTATGTAGTTACATGGTGGATGACTTATGGAGATCAAACTCCAAACTTGCAACGAATGGCAACAAGAATGCTCTCGTTAACCAGTAGTTCATCCGATTGTGAAAGAAATTGGAGCACTTTTGAAGGGATTAGTGCATATGAAAATATGAACTATATTTCTTTAATATCAATAACTTATCTATCATTTAAATTGATATTACTTTTATTTTATTTATGTAGATACATACGAAGAAAAAAAATAGACTGAATGTGCATCGATTGAACAATCTTGTCTATGTCCAATTTAATGCAAAACTGATGAACAAGCAAAAGAGGGAGAAGGAAAGGAATATTGATGTGCTACTTGCTAGTGATGCTAGCAATGCACAAAGATGGATTGTTGAAGGAGGAGATGATGAAGAAATTGAGCCTGGTACGGGACTTACTTGGGAAGTGATTGGTGAAGCATCCGGAGCAGACGAGATGCTTCAACCTCGAAGAAGTTCTAGGATGAAAGAGCTTCATGAAGATGATTTTCAATCAGAAGAAGAAGAAGATGAGCAAGAGCTCAATGAATTTGATTTTGAGTCTGATGAAGATCATGTATTGGAAGAATATGGAGAGGAAGAATTCCAATTAGATAGTTAGATACTTAGATTCTTCAAATATGGTTTATGTTGCATTATTGTTGCTTTTGTCTTATTGAAGTTTGAATCTAGAACTGATCTACAACAATTGTTTTCTCATGCTTAATTCTATATTTCACTTGTCATTCCATTATTGTTGTATTATTGATTTATGTTGCATTATTGATGTTTTTCAACTTTAATTTAATTGAAAATAACATCAAATTACATCACAAAGTTAAAAAATAAAAAATAAAAACAATTTTCCTAGGCCCCCTAGGCGCTAGGCCCCAGCCTGGCGCCCGACTAGCGCCTAGCGCCTTTTAGAACACTGCTTGCTCGTCTGAGAATTCTGATCAAATTGGAACTCCCTTAGGAGTCACCGTTATCATGCCCGTCTCCAATACTCTCCTACTCTAGCTGCCCAACTATGCCTCCAAATACAAGCCCAACTGTTAAGAACTTGTCGAAATCACAATCAGATCTATTTGGCCAAGTCGCCTTCCAATTCAAAATTACCTGGCCTGCTCGTTTGCAATTATTGACCAACGCTCACTGAATTCACAACTAAGAGTTGCTGTCAACTTAGCCTTCAAGACTCGAGCAAGAATTACTTGGTCACTCGTATCGGCCAAAATCGTCAAAATCCACAACTCATCCGCTTCCACTAAGAGTCACTTGAATTCGCTTTCAATGACCAATTTGCTCTAATTTGAATATGGCTTGCTTACTTCAAATCAAATAAGACACTATTGAATTTCTGAACTCATAGCCAAAGAACGATTGCTCTAATACCAATTTGTCATGTACCTAGGATTTTGATAGAGAAATCAAAGGAAGAATTAGATGGATAGGGAAGGAAAGGTAGCAAGAAATGGGGTAGGAATACAACAGAACAACAAGGAGAGGGAAATAAGAACAGATAAAGGAAGAAATTAAAGAGAAAGCATAAGGAAACTAGAGGGAGATTGGGAGAGAATTCTAGAAAGAGAAATTAGAGTTTCATTTATCAATTCAAAACCTGATTTCTTCCTACAGCAGTGGCTTATTTATAGCCTCACCGCTCCTGCACCCATGTGCAATCCATTTGGCCTCAACCCATGCACCCATGTGCAGAACAACTGAAATTCTAACAAATTACAAAATCCCCTCTTAACAACTATTTATATCCCTATTACAATTTTGCCCCTCTATTGCTCTTAGGGTCATGACAATCGAGTGTGGGATGAGCATGGCTGATCATAGACTTCAGCTCCTCAAACTTGGCCTAGTATTCTTCAACCATTCCTTCTTGCTTTAACTTGTTGAATTGTTCCACCACGTCCATCAAGCTACTCTCTCCAAATCTATCACAAAACTCTTCTACGAACTCCGACTACCGTAACTCATTCGTCCGCCCACTCCAACTTTGGAACCATGCAACTGCTACATCATTTAAGAACGCAATCACCATATTTACCTTGTTCTCCTCCGCCGCCCTATAATGATAGAAGAAGCGTTCACATCTTCTAATCCACCACCAGGGTTTCTCCCAACACTAGAATCTCCAATTTCAACATGGAAGTGTTATGCTGGTTTGCCATGCTGCCTCTTTGAACGGCTTTAGGAGCGAACTCCATCCGCTTTTCATGCTCTTATCTTCCTTTAGCTCCGGGGATGATCGGGACAGCAACTGCTCTAGATGGGAAATCCATTAGCAAGCTAGCGTTGGTAAGTCTAGAGAAAATGGCTAATGCAACACTCAGCTGCTAGCTCAACCCCCAGAATTCCTCCCGTAAGTGCGCGAAATCTCCTCTTAAGTTCCTTTTGACCTCTAAAACATCTGCTCAAATACGACTTAGATCTTCTTGGATGTTCCTGACCTTCGCTTCTACAATTTCCAATCCTTCGTCCACTTGTTCATGGCTCTGTCTTAACCCCATCTCTATGACATCCAATCGTGACTCCAGCTACCTCATACGAGTCCCTTCCACCATGTTTTTTGGCCAACGACCGTCAACTCTGATACCAATTGTCAGTGTTAGAGGTACTGACAAGGACAATGGTAGAATTTCAATAAGGAATTCGATAGTTCTCATGAGAAAGAAAGAGAGATAGGGAGAGAGAATAGAGAGAGAGAGAGAGAATAACAGAAAAGAGAGAGAAAGGGGGGCAAATTAGAATATTCTCATTGATTGCCATTTTAGGAGCGTGTGGCTCTTGCATATATAGGTGGTTAGGGGCCTTCTAGAAGGTAAGGTATCCCCCTACCCAACAACTTGTAATGACTCTAGTACTCTTACTCAACATAATGGAAATTTAAAGTAATAGACAATTCTACCTTACGAGTGTGACACCCCCTACTGTACCCTTATTTTCCTTACTCCCCAATTCGGGGTGTAAGGAAGGAAAGGAGAAATATTTTTGTTATCTTTACCATAGTCAGTCACCTTCCATTCTCCATCCAAACAAAGGAAAGTTATATTACATTCATTTACATTTCATGTTTCCCAAACAATGGAAGGGTAACAAACTTTATGTTAGTTCATTTCCCTTTCCATTCCTTTCCATTATGTATCTTTCTGTCCTCGACCCTATCTCCCTCACAATGTAAAGACAATTAAGGCAATTGGAAACCTAGGGCACAAAGATAACCGAGACAGAGAAAAGAAATGCTCTCGTGAAATTCTTTTACTAAAGGTAAAAATGAAATCAACCTTACAAGAGAAAAGGCTTGCTAAGTTTATATACTTACGAGCCTAAGCCACTTATGCTAATCACCGCAACTTATGCTAATCACCGCCTAACTAATTAACAACAAATACAAGCAGCATACATATCAAATACAACAGCTAACTAAACAGAAACACAATAGATAAAGCAAGCTAAAACAAGTTCAAGTAACATATTCTTCTACACAAACATAGTTGTGCAGGCTTCAACCTCTTTTGGTACTTTCTTACCCCTTGTTTAAATAGGGTATAAGGAGGGGAGGGGAGGAGTGTTCCCCTCCCACATTCCATTTTTCCTTACACCCCACTTAGTGTAGGAAGGTGAACAATGGCGTAGTCGAGACCTTGGGTCAGGTGGGGCATTACTTAATTAGCCCCCCATCTTTTTTATTTCAAGGGGATAAGTGTTAGGGCATAATAATTTATATGCACAATATCAAAGGGTCAAAGGGAAATTGTAGAAGTTGAAAGGGGAGGGGGGGGCAATTGCACATCATCAATTTTATGTAGTTCCACGCCTAGAGGTGAAAGGAAAGGCATTAAGAAACATTTTTATTTACTTTACTATTTTATTCTTACTATTCAAATATCTATCTATAGATATTAATAAAACAAAGCGGATGGGATAATTATCACTTTGTTTATTACTTTGTCATTACTCACCCTTCCTTCAATTCCATTATGTACTGTTCTGGGTTCCATCTCCTACCCCACCCAACTCCCAAACAGAGAATTAATGATATTGCATTACTTATCATAAATAAATAAATAATATCCATGCCACAGAGGGATCTCCAATTTCCATCGTATATTTTAGCACTTTTTCCTTCATATGCATCTTCTCTTTCGTCCAGTCATTGCTCTCTGAACTTTGTTTATGAATAACAACCCAAGATAACTCTGTAGCTTAAACATAAATCACAAAACCATATAATTATAAACGTACGAACTCAATAACCCAAATAACAAAAACATCATAGTTTGAACATGAAATGCATGAATCTACAGGAAGGTGCACATGAGAAAAGTACCCGGAATCCTTGCGAGGAGAACATCTGACCGCCGAAGGGCATCCGAAATCCCCCTTGCCCTTCCTGCCCGAACCAAATCCGCAATATCTTCATTCTTAAACACACTAGGTATGCCAAAACAACCAATAAGAAGCAGCAAACCCCGAGCTTCGATCTCACAAGCTTTGCTCAAGCCACCTTCTACAATGAGCCGATTCCTCCACGCCACAGCCGCCGACTCAGCTTCTTCCTTCAACTTGGCCTCAATCTGATTGTTATCACAACCCATCAGAAGAAACAACTCCAGAATCAAAATGGAAGCCTCTCTCGCCGGAATCATCGGCGAGTCCTTAGTGTACGCTTTGATGCCCTGAAGGAAAAACCGGCCGAAACATTCAAGAACAAGCTTCGGAGGGTCTTCCGCAAGCTTCAGAGCTTCGGGAACTTCTTTGCGGAGCTTCGCAGTGTCCGAGAGATGCGTCATGATGTACTTTCGGACGCTCCGGCTACACATACTCTTGCAAAAAGAATGGATCCCCATTTCAGAAGACGGCTTATCGTTGGTCGCCCGATTGCCTTTCTCCAACTCGTCGGCCGCCAGGAGAATCGCAGTAGTCGCTTCCGGAAGGGCGGGGAGGGAGGCGGCGAGGTCTGCGGGCAATTTGGAGTCAATGAAGGTTCGGATGAAATCGAGGTGCTCTTGTAACTCGTCATAGCGGCGGTAGAAGGCTGACAGGGCGGTGGAGAGGCCGCGGAGTAGGGGGACTGAATTTAGGGTTTGAGTTGGCGAACGGTTTGGAATTGGGAGGTTTAGGGGCCCATGTTGGAGAACGGGAGTCGTCCCTGACGGCTGAGAGGGGCTGTTCTCTGCCGCGACGGGAGGAGTAGAGGGAGGAACTCGGGTTTGGGAGGCGGTGGCCATGGAAGGGTTTGTTCATTCACAGACAAATTCCCAATCTTGAAGAAGAAGATGTATAATAATATTGCCCTAAAGACTGCCCCAAGCCCGCGATCGCGCTGAGATTTGTTTATCACATAAAGACCACCTAAGTAAAAGAATATTACAAATGGACCCAGCAAGAAGCGGGATATTTCATATGAAACAGGTTGAGGAAGATAATTAAAAAATAATAAAGATAAGATTTGAAAAGTATGATAGACAAAACAAGAAAAAATGAAGATAATGATCGTGGTGTTGGCTAGACAAAGGCAATAAAGATGAGATTTTAGATTTTATAGTCAAAGATAATAGATAAAGGGTTAAGGTTAATAAGGGAAAATATTATCATGACTATTGGATAAAATATTGATGTAAGTCTAGTAGATTCTATAGTTCTTTTGGATGATAAAGATAAATATAAAATAGAAAGTTAAGAGACATTAAAGATGACAAACAAATAAGATTTGCAATTGTGGCTTGAGTAGAATAAGTCAATTGTTAGTTAAAGTCAAGGTTCTGAAAAATACGAGAAATAAGGGAAATGAGATGATATTGATGATGATAACCAATTGGTGAGCCAAAAATCAATGATATGAAAAGATGGAATCAAAGGGAGAAAAATCTAATTGAGAAAACAATTGTTGTAGAGATTACAAAAAATGAGAAAAATATAATTATGAATTGTGTCAAATAATAAGATTGATAAAAGAGATAGTGAATAGCCATTTGCCATTTGTGACAATAGCCATTTGTAATTCCCATCAAGGAAAATGCTAATAAAGAAAACATAAGAAGTTTATTATTTTTTCT
Source organism: Diospyros lotus (assembly GCF_014633365.1). NCBI lineage: Eukaryota > Viridiplantae > Streptophyta > Magnoliopsida > Ericales > Ebenaceae > Diospyros > Diospyros lotus. Next base: position 29,682,295 of record NC_068351.1, on the reverse strand, counting down.
TATTTGATTGTTGTTTCTTATTCTTTGTTTTTTTTTTTATTATTACATGAGCTAGAACCTATGACAGTCGAAAGTTTTTTATTACCAACAATCGTGCTTTAATAGTGTCAAAGAATTGTGTGTCAAGATAAGCTTTATCTACAAAAATTCTAATTTTGTTACATTTTAAATCAATCAATATTTCTTTATAAATAAGGAGGCTTTCATTCCTAAAAATGGGGGGACGTCTTTGATAATAATTTCAATACAGTTTATTTTATCATACTTAGTGTCTAATTTAAGCGTTTGAGTGTTTACACAGGGACTTTCATGCATTCTCTGACTGTTTTCTTATTTTTACAGGCTCAGACAGCTTGAAAACGACGTTTTTATTCTACAAATTTATTGTTGTAACCATATAACAACATAACTTAATGAGAGAGAGGGAAATAGAAAGGGAAGAAAGAATAATCTACAAATTTGGTAAGCTTCGTAGATTAAACGTGTTGTTGCATGTGTTGGGCATCTACTAAATTGAACTTTGAGTGGTGTAATACCCCATGTTGCAAAGTGCCAAGTAAGTTCAAGGAACTGAAAATCAGTTTGAAAATTTAGTTGAATAATTGTCGAATCGATGGAATGGAGTACTCTAGAATGTAAATATTTAAAAAAAAAAGGTATGTCATTGACAAATATTTTGAGACATGATTTATGACACTTAAAGAAATCGGAACAGAGATAATTTCTCCGTACGACTAATTTTAGCTTGGAAAACCGAATGATCGTAAAAGATGTAATACTCAAGATTTTTTGATTCAAATATTTGAGAAAATAAGATATTTTAAGGGACTGAGGATGTTTGGAGACAAAATTTCAATTTCCGAGCCAGAGGCAAAATCATAATTTTTGAGGTTCAGGTAAAAGTGTAATTTACATAAAAATCAGGGGTATTAGCATAATTAATCCATTCTTCAAGAACTAAAATACAATTAAAAATTAGCCTAGGACCATGTTAAAAATGGTCTAAGTGTAATTACCCAAAAATTCAGGCTAAAATGTAATTCTTGAAACCTTTTTCCTAAGGGCATTTGAGAGATTCAGGAAAAGCCTCATAATGACTTTAGAGATAAGGATGAAGTCTCATGATGACGTTGGAGATAAGATGAAGCCTCATGATGACGTTAGAGATAAGATGAAGACTCATGATGACTTTAAGGATAAGATTTGATTGGATAAGATTCTGTTGGACATGATTTGATTTGGATAAAGATTTGATTCGGATAACAATGATTGCATAAAATCTTAGAAGATTTGGAATGATTACAGAAGATCTTAGAAGATTTACAATGATTATAGAAGATCTTAGAAGATTTCAAATAATTGGAAAAGATTTTGAAAGATTTGAAATGATTGCAGAATATGTATTTCTTTGTGGCTAAGTTTCCAAAACCTATAAATAGGAGGTTCATGGCTAAGGATTCTCTTATTCGAAGTTGTGATAAATTCGTACTAGATAAGAGTGCTTCAGGTTTAGTGGATAAAGAGCTTTTAAAACATACGTGAGGAATCACACGCGCAAAGCACTTGGGCAGCGCGTGAGGACGTGTAAGGAGGTGGTTTGATCAAAATACTTGAGGAGTTGCTCAAAAGTCAAGGTTGGGCACAAGATTCGAGGTGTTCTGAGTTTCGTTCGAAGTGACTGTTCGCCTTCAAAACTTAACTTATTGTGAGTGTTCGCTCTCAAAACTTGACTTATTGTGAGTGTTCACCTCCAAAACTTGATTTATTGTGACTGTTCGCCCCCAAAACTTGATTTATTGTGAGCGTTCGCCCCCAAAACTTGATTTATTGTGAGCGTTCGCCCCCAAAACTTGATTTATTGTGAGTGTTCGCCCCCAAAACTTGACTTATTGTGAATGTTCTACCTGTAAACTTTATTTTAAGTTGTGAGTGGTTCTTTTCCAAAACTTGATTTACTGTGGGTGTTTTATCCTAAAAACTTGGTGTTTGTTCTATCTAAAAGTATTGTTATTTCATACAAAATTGTTTTGTTGTATGCAAACGGTAACCGGTGACGGTTGGTTTTATGAGAGAGGTTCGTCCCTAAATGTTTCGAACTTATGCATTGCATTTTATAAAACTATTGTTTATATGATGTTTTGAATTGTGAAATATGGTATTGTCTTGCGTTTTGTGTGTTCGTATGAAATGTTAGCCTAAGATATTGTCTGGATAGTGTAGCCATAATTCTCCAAAGGCGTGACGGAATAATAGGGGTATCTTGTGTTGTTGTTCATGCTGGGATAGTCGCCTTGATTTCCGTGCCGGGCCGTTTGGTCAGGGAAGTTACACTAGGATGACTAGATGGTCCATATTGTGGTTTTCATATGGGATGTCAGCCTAGGGTGTTGTCTGGATAGTGTAGCCATAATTTTTCAAAGGCGTGACGGAATAATAGGGGTATCTTATGCTGGTGAGTATGTCGGAATAACCATTTTAGTTTCTGTGCCAAGCCGTTTGGTCAGGGAAATTGTACTAGGATGATTATGTGGTCCATGTGAAATTTTGGAGTTGAGATTGTGTAGTGGTTCCTGAATGTTTAGAGTGGGAACATAATCTCCGATGTAAATGTGGTGAGCCAGATTCTTGCTTTGATGTGACCCTCCTAGGCTAGGAGTTGGTAACGATTGTTCCCGAGATGTTGGAGATATGCGTTGGCTTGCCTCTCTTAAGCTAGAATCGCGTCGTGTCGATGTGTCGGTATGGTGGCATAGCTTTTAGAGAGATTACTCTTTTCTCATGGTATGGTTAAGTGTTTGGGATTCTCTTGGGCTAACGCTTACCGATGTATTGGTTTATTTCATGTCTTGCATTTATTTATCAAAAATGTGTTTTTGAACTCTCACTTAGATGATTCATCATCTAATATGGACTATGTCTCTGGAATATTCAAACATTCCAGGTGAAGGCAGCGGTGCGAAAGGAAAAATTACTTTATGTTATTTTCAATTATGTTGTTAATTTTGATAACGTCATGTAAACGTTGGTTTAACTTTATATTATGAATAAAGTGGTTTCAATTTGTGTATATTGAGGTTTCGATCTAGCTTCTGCATTTGAGATGGTGTATATGTCTTAGTTTATTAATGGTTTATAATTGATATACTAAGAAGGTATAACGAGATCTTCAGGGAACGGTTTGTGTTGAATTTTTGTTGATTGGAAAAAAAAAATATCCCCAAAATCTTACGTTACCTAACGCTCTGGGAAGGCGGGGTGTTACAAGTGGCCACAAGCAAAGGGGTTTCTTCGAGCGAATTAGCTATTGCCACGTGGAGATAACAAACAATTGATTCTTTTTTTCTTTTAGGCTTTAATTTTATATGTCTTCTTCCTTACCTTGTGTAACTGCGAATTGTCTTTCTTCTTTAAGATAATGCCTCACACCACAAGAACACACAAACGTCATTCAGAACCCACCAACATTAGTTGGAACAATACTTTTTTTTTGTTTTATTTTGATTAAGTTCATATTTAGTTTAATTTATTTTAATTAAGTTAATTAGGGTTTAAGTAACAAACTTTGTAATGAATAAGGCGTTTGAGTAAGGAAATTAAATTATAAGAACCTCCAAAGACATTTTTCTACTACAAAGGATCTCTATACAATTACTCCAAACCACAAAAGGAATGGATACAATTTATTCTATTAATAAATAATCAATTTCTGTCATCTGTGGAGAACCACACTAATTCTGTGTATTGTACAATTTACCCATGGCTATGGCTAATGAGCCATGGGTAAATTGATTAAGTGTAGGTAAATCAAATGTGTGACATATAAATAAAGATAAATTGATTATACACTCTTTGAACTTTAATAATTAGACTCGAACATCCATTAACTTTAAAATTTGCCTAATCAACCTCTAAACCTTCTAAATTTAACCACAACACCTACTATTTACTAATGGCATTAAGTAAATTGATTGTACACTTCAAAAACTTTGGATATTTATAATATTTTATATTTTTAAGATAAACTAGAAAATTAAGATTTGTCATTTCAGATAAACAAAGACGGGCTTAATGGCAAATTGCCAATAAGTTACATTTAATGTAATTTTCCAAAATATAGTAGCTTTAGCATAATTCTTCAAAAATTGTTAGGGTTTTGCATAATTTCTAAAAATTTTAAGGGCTTAAGTGAAAGCTCAAATTTCAATGGGTTTAAGTATAATATATCAAAAGTAGACGGACAAAATAGGTGTTAAACTAGAACTTAGCAAATTGAAGAAGGCAAAGCACAAATTTTAAAAATTTTGCAACTTGTTGGGCAAGTTACGCTGCCATTGGTGGAGGCTAAATCTTGAGGCTACCACTTTAGAATGACGAAGAGAGTGATGGAAGAACGGGATTTGAAGGATTAGGTAATGGTTTTAGTTATAAAAAGAAGGTAGGGTATTGGCAAAAAAAATTGGGACGAATAGACTATGTTTTGGTTGGTTTTGAGGGGTGTTGATAAGGGATTCGAGGGGTTCTATTGGAACAAAATAGAGAATTTTTTGTTTTAAATTGAGTAAAATATAAAAGGTTGCTAAGAAAACTAATCTGATAAGGAAAAATGGCAATTGTGGGGTGGCTTTCAACTAAAAAGGAATATGAAAAGAAAAAAAGAGGAAAGAGAAAGAAAAAGGAAGAATAAAAGATGTTGGGAACAAGTTCTAAAGATTATCGGTAGCGAGGAGTTTGCAGAAGAAAATGACTAGAGATAGGTGGTATGTTGGGTGCATGCAACGTACCCGTTGAAAACCTAGAGCATGTGAGGCACGCATGAGCCAAGACACTTTATCCCCCTGCACCAAGAAGAAAATAAAAATAAAATAAATATTTAGAAAAAAAATGAGAAAAATTACAAAAAAAAAAAAAGAATATTTGGGAATATATCAAGTGTTCTTAAGAAATTCCAAGGCTTAAAAAAATATTTTCAAGCGCATCAAAGCCACAAACAAAGAAGCCGAAAGTTGACCATAACATAAAGATTTTTCAATTTTTCTCTACACAACCTTATGTTGATTGCATAATTGATGTGAAAATACATGGAATCATGTTGATTCCATAATTCGTGTTATGTGCAATTTGTAATATTATGATATTATGTATTCGTTGAAATTGGTCCTACATAACCTTATGTTGATTACATCGCTCTATGACGACGAAGTATGGAAAATGGATATACATATGTTGGTTTCTATTTTTGGAAAATGTGTGAATTTGCAATTTGTGATATTTCAATACTATCCTTTACTGAAATTGGTTATTCATATTATATATCTTATGTAAAAATATTTGAAACATATAGCTTACTCTAAAATATATTTTCTTCTATAAAATGTATATATAATAAATATGACAGATGATTTGCAAATGAAGATATTGGTTGATGACAAAACATGAAGATTATAATTTCCTTCCTTGAGTTTCATATACAATTGCATATTTATTCATCACTATTTTCAAATTTATACTCTTATTTTGTTGTATCTTGAATGAATTTATGTTGTTATTTAAAGGTAATTCGGATTATATATTACAAGTTTATGCTTGATTTTAGGTTTAATCCATACTAGGTTCTTTGCTAGACTTTGATTACCTACATTAACCTCGTTTATTTGGTGTTGCTATGTTAAAGGGGTAAAAAAAAGAATTTTGTAAAATCTTGGGGTCAAAGTGTAATTAAAAAATTCTCAAATTCCAATGCCCTGGGTGTTATAGTATTTGGGTTGGACACCCCGAGAACTTTTATTTTTCGTCAATCAATATTTTTAGAAAAAAAAATCCAGGACATCCATTAAATCCTAGATCTTGTGTAAGAAATGAAATTAGTTGAATTAATCTAGTTAATTAAATTAAATAAATTAAAATTTAATATAAAATAAAAATAAAATAAATCTATCGTCATCTTCGAATGGTAGAATGTGTTCTAACTAACTAATAGAAAAAGAAAAAGATTGAGAAAGACCAACCATCAACAATGGATTTCAACAAACTATAGCCTATTTTAATTTAATTTTATATTGTATTAAATTTGACTTAATTAACTTAATAAAATGGATATTAAGGACAATTTTAACTCAATTTAATTTTATTGACATTGTTTCTTATGCAAGGGGTTTCTTGGCCATTTTAGGAAAATTCAAGAACTAATTTGGTAAAAAGTAAAAGTTTAAGAGTATTTAGGCCAAAGACTCAACCTTTGGAGGATATATAGTACTAGATGGGGTATTGTGGTTAATTTTAAAAAGTTTAAAAACTTATTAAGGAACTCAAAAGTTTAGAGGGTGTTTTAAGTCTAATAGTCGAAGTTTAAGGTGTATATAGTCAATTTACCATATAAATAAAAGATCATTTCTCTTCTACCCGAGAAGCTTTTTTAAAATAAAACCATGGAATCCACACACACACCTTTTACCAATAGATAATACCTTGAGCAAAGACATAACCAAAACTTTGACAACATCATATGGTCGACACTTTTTCACAAATCGAGAGAGTTTGAGATCTCTTGAGGCTTATAGTATAACCTACCATGAACCCCAGGTCAAAACTTTAGAAATAAGAAACATAGTATCTATCAATTACCACACTCATTGGATAAGCGCATGTTTAAGAAAGTAATTAAGAACGCTCCAATAAGAGTGTTGAAAATCCCTTGGATCCAAATCTGACCCTAACCATCTTAAGAACCTAGAAAATATTAAGTGAAGTGATTACCTCATATCTATTAGGCATTATGCATGTAATAGATCGTATCTAAAAACATTCAATTTTCAACCATATACAATAATAAGAATAATGGACAATTACACAAATATACCTTAGATTTAGTATAATATACAATTTTTCATTAAATTTCAAATTAACCTTACAAAAACAAATATCTCTTTGTTTGATATACATTTTTTATTAATGCACCTCCTCCCCGTCCATAATACTATAAATTTTGATTGTCCAAATAATATGTAAAAGTGTAACTACATATATCGATATAAATAAATCTTAATTTATCATAATAGAGCAAATTTATTTGTAATTTAAACATTTCCTAACTTTCACACAAACACTAAGACTCCATCTATTAGAACGTAAAACATTTATAACTGATTAATTAATAGATAGAAATTAATTAGAAAATGAAAATAGTTGTGAAAAAAAAAAAGTTGGAACTTTTATCCAATTTCAAAACACATCACACTTGTAGAGTTGAAAACTAATAAAACATCTTTTTTTTTTTGAAAATTGAATAAACAAAAATAAAAGTTAAAATAAAGTTTATATGTCACCAACTAGCAAATACTACCAATATAAATATATAGTCTAAAATCTACTAAATCTCTTCAAAGTTTACAATTTGGGGCATTTAACCCCCTTATAGTTTTATTTTTGATCGAGAACACCTTTTAACATTATTTTTGACAAAAAAAAACTAAATTTATATACCAAAAAAAGAAAATAACCATAATACCCCAATTATTCTTAAACTATTATACAATTCTAGTATTACAAATCAATAAAAATAAAAGTATCAAACTTATCTTAAGTGGAGGAAAATGGTGCCAATTGATAATTTGGTAGGAAAAATAAAAAAAGTTAGAAAATATAATTACATACAAATTTTGTTATTTTGTTTTTGTTTTTTTTACATACACAATTTCTTAGAGCTTGCTTAATTGACTTTTTGTTTTCAATTTTATTACTTTGAAAAAAAAAACAAAAAATAACATTATTTGATTGTTTGTTTTTGCTTTCAAAAGTTTTAAAAGGTTTGAAGAAATAATGAAAACAATAGTTGACTACTTTCAAATAATATGATTTCTTAAAATACAATCCATCACCGTGAAACATTTATGTTAGTGATGTGCTCTAATGCTAGATTTAGATGACATTGATTGGGGCATAAGTCATATGATGTATCTTTGTATATTAATAACAAAAAACAAGTTTTCATCATTCATTACTCTTCAATTTTTTGTATGAATGAGTTCTTAGATTTTTTATTTGAAATCTCATTCTTAAGGTGTTAAGAATATGTAACGAGATATTCTAGTAACAAGGTTTTTTAAATGTTCTTAATCCTTTGATTTTTCAAATGGGGACTCTAATTAATCAGTTATAGACTGACACATAAATTTACTACCTCAATTAGTATAAAATACTAATGGAAAGGGGTGGTGAGTCACATAACACAGAGTGTCTGATGTTCATAGTAAACTCATGGGTGGTTATTGGAGAACAACTTACTGAAAGTGACACGGATGAAAGATTACATGTCATGGTGGATAATGACTTTGTCATCTAGCTATGATAGTGTAACTAATCTTCTGACTTAAAGTGACACATTTATCTTGTGTGTTGGTATATGAGATTTGTTAATGCGTCAAATTATCCAATTACAAAATGGGGACGTTCATCTTACGTGGTCTTATATTGCTGATACATGGAGGCATGTGTTTTTGGATAAGATCCGTCACTTTTTTAAGTTGAGGTAAACGTTTTATGTGGTCTATTGTTAGTGTGATGGGAAAGTCTTTGATTAGGGTAGTATGAATGATCAGGAAATGAGTTTCTTGATGTATCATCTAGTCACACTGATGAGATTGGACACATAGTTATCAGATTTATGAGTTTATCATACTATGGCTCCTGCCCAATCGAGATGTTAAGTGATGGAAAGATTGTATTACACAGTAATCATTCAGTTGTAATAGGTTCACATATAAATAGACTTTATTGCCTCTTAGATTGTTCTGAGCCATTGATAGGTGTTACTTAGGACCGTCAAAACATCTTGAGAAGATAGAGAGAATCTCAAGATGAGTCAAAGTGTTTGATTAGCATTAAAGTCTGATTACTATTAGGCGGTGAACCTAAAAAGTCACACATCGAAAGTGTAGCATCTAAAACCAAATATGTGCACCTATTGTGTTCTCAACACTGTTAATTGTTAATAGTGGATATTAACATGTCATTAAATGTTAATGATGGGGCTCGTTAAAAGTTAATGGACTAGATGCAACTAGATGTGGGACCATGTTGCAAACAAGACAAAACTGTCGACTGCTCGGTTGAGCGATTTTGTCGCCTTTGCTTGGTTCAGTGGCTTACACGTCTTTCTTAGAGTAGTCATTGAAGGGAGATATGGGGTTGCTATGGGCCCCTTGATTAGCTTATTAGAGGGAGGGATTAATAGAGAAAGAGAGATCATACATGGGTGATACTTCACTCTCTTGACTTTTCTTACTTGTGAGCTGTTTCTTCTACTTTTCTTCTCTTCTTCTTGCTTCCTGCAAGTTGAGTTAGGCTTAATCGTTGAGCGGATTTTGTAATTTAGGAGAACACAACGCGTGCTGATAGCTTCTAGCATTGGATCAGGACAACGAGTTGGTTTTGGAAAACTTGCTTGGTGTGGACGATCTAAGACCTTCATAGGTTGAGGATGATTTGGTCTCAGTATAGAAATAATTTCTAAACTCACCTAACATCAGGCCTTCATGTATGTGTTTGTTTAATTGCATGAAATGTATTATTGTGTTGCTTAAACATCCAAGTTGCATATGGATTGTGTAGAATTCTACTATATATCTTTGATAATTTTTTTTTTAAAAATTACACATGTCCATATGGCATTTCCAATAGTTTGTAACAATTTTTGGCTAGAATTATTGCTAAAAAAAACAAGGTAATTTTTAACTTTTGAAATTAGAAATACAAATATTGTGTTTGAAAATTCAATAAAAAATCATATTTACTAAGATTTTTTTTTAAAGAATTGTGTGTTTGAAAATTCAATAAAAAATCATATATATTGAGGAAATATAAAAAAATTATTAAAAATTCAATTAATGAAGATTACTTTGCTTCCTACTATTCAAAAATAGATTAGAGACTAATTTGCTTATGTGGTTTAAAAATGAATTGAATTTCATTTAAGTTATAGACTAATTGGCTTTTGTATTTCTTCAAAGGTAAATTAAATTTTAGCTTGGGTTTAGAAATTGATTAAGTTTAGTGGTTACATTGTCCTATATTTTTCTTTAGTTCTTCCATCTCAAATCATCAATTAGCGCCACTTTCCTCCGCCTAAGGGCAAGTTTGGCATTCATTTTTATTTGATTTGTAATAATATGATTGTATGCATTGTTGTTAAATTCATGAGTCGACTTATATGAATTTATGTGTGAGGAACCTCTAAACGAGTCAATGTGCCTATAAAATTGAAATTATATTAAATCAGAGTTGAGTTGCGAGTCAATTCGATAAACTTGATGGAATCACGATTCCAACAATGAGTTTAACGAGTTCAATATATATGGTTTTTATCTTCTTTAAACCTTGAATTTATATGGATTGGACCAAGTCCAAATGATTCAGCTTGTCTTAATTAATCAAAACTCGTTGCTTAGTTTAATATTTTAGATTTTTTAGCAAAAAAAACACCCTCAAATTCACAATTCACAATTCTCTCTCTCTCTCTCTCTCTCTCTCTCACATCGCAAGTCTGCGATCTTATTGAAAGGAAACGAGGGCCCGAGACCAAAAACTAACTGTGAGTGGATTTATGCAGGGATCTACAAGTTTTAAAAATATTTTCAAAACCAAAACAAACAATAGAGTAGTGCAATGTGAAAGCGAAAATAATCCTTTCAAGACTCAATATATTTCATCCATATGCTACAAATGAAAAACCATGCCATAGGGGTTTTTGAATATACCTTTTTAGGTATATCTGTTGTCGGTTGTCCGATCTCCCTCGTGCAAGCTGCTACTTCGGGTGACTAGCCCGCCTTCTCACTTGTGAAAGACCTAGTCAGTCCACGCCAAAGATGCAACCGGAACCCTCCAATGAAGTTAGGCTAGAACTATCTCAATGGAGGTGAATCGTTGCTCTATTGGTGTTCCTCTTTTGGTTGCTTCTTGACTATTCAAAAATTGGATCTTAATGGGAGCATACAAGAGGGAGAAAATGCAAGAAGCTTGGAGTAAGATCAAGCTAGATGCAACTATGGAAGAAGAAGGAGAAGCATACGTACGCAAGCCAATACCTCTCTCAAGATCCAAGAAAGTGAGAAAGATAATAATGGAGGGATGCACTCATGAAAGTGCCCCAAAATCCCTTGTTATTTTACTCCTTGTCCCCCACTTGTCGGCCATTCCTCTTCCTTTCCCTTATCCCTTTGATAAAGAAAATCATTCGAGTATTAAATACTGAGATCTAATAAAGTGGTGGAACTTCAATTGACTGAATTGAAGTTTTGGTTGACTGAAGTCGCCTAGAAACTCTCGGATCAAGTCCGATCAATTGGATTGTCCATTTCGGTCAATCTAAGTCGTTTAGAACCTTTTTGATCAAGTTCGGTCAACCTAAGTCTAAGTTCGGTCGACCTAAGTTGTCTAGAGTGCATTGCTTTGTCAATTTTTCGTTCCGACCCCGTTATTTTCCAAAAATAACCTTTGCACTATCCAATAATGCAACCATAGCCCTTTTCTAGTTAATAGAAATCTCCCAAAACCTTAGATCCGTGTGTCCAACACATAATAACAATTTTTCATATACAATAGCAACCATAATCATTATCCCACAATGATGAGAAACACATTAATTGTAATACCCGGGAATCTCTTGAGGCTATAAATGGTATTTTATGAAGGGTATAAAAGAAATTATCAAAAGAATGAGGCTATAAGACACACTGTCGCAATCTTAAGTGATCAAAATGACTCGAGGGAGTACCTCGAACCTTAGATAGCCAAGAAAAATGTAATGGTGTCGACAAGTAATACGAGTTATGATTTTAGGTGATAAAAGAAGTTAGATCGGGAATAATTTTTGGTATAGCTGTCGACCGGGCTAAGAAAATCGAATCGATGTAGGGAATATCCAAAAAGTCAATGGAGTGTCTTGAGGACTTAGATTTTATATATGAAACAACTCTTGAGCGATTTTGGGTCGAAACAAAGAGATTTAAGGTCAAAACGATCAACTGGGCCAAAGTGCAATTTTCTAATTTTGCTCGAGGGAGGTCAAAATGATAGATTTTTGGGAATTTCAAGGGTGATATGAGAATTAAAAATCTTGTGGGACTTAATGGTGGTATTGGATAGTTTAGGGGTGCTTTGGAAAGACCAAAATGAGATTGGGAGAAACTATGGGGGGTCAAAGTGTGAAAAAATGAAGTTGTAGTGTGAACAACAGGCAAAAAATCGGTCGCCGCAAACACCGCACATGGGGGCCGAATCTGGCGATGGGACGACCAAGGGGTACCTGGGGAAGGTCGTATACGGCCGAGGGAAAGCTTGGGCGCCAAGCTTGGTCGGTGAATGGCCGAGATCCGACCAGATTTTCCTATAAAATGGGGGTTGAGAGTTTTGAAATTTGGCAAACAAATTGGCCTCGTTTTGGTGTGATTTTGAGAGAATGGTTAATGGGCTTTTGATCCTTGACTCAAGGATAAGATTTTGAGAGCATTTTGAAGCATTTTGGGGTGCATTTGAAGCTGTTACGAGCGTCGTCGAAATCGAGTGGCGGACCGCCTACCGCCACCTGTAACTCGACTTCCGGTGACTTTTTCGGTGGTGTTTCAGTCTGAAACCGGTGCCATTAGGATCGACTCTTCAAGGGGGTACCCTTTTCGTGGCCATCAAAGCCTTTGTCGGCGGCCGAAATATTGGAGAAGACGGTGACGCGTGAGCTGCACGCGCTACACATCACTTGCACCCACGCGCTAAGCGCGTGAAGGCACGTGCGAAAGGGTATTTTGGTAATTTTCCTTGCAGTATTTTTATTGAATTATTTTAGAATTTATTGTGTGGAAAAAATTGGGAAAAACATTTGAGAAAATAATTATTCTGGAATTATCGAGGTGGAAATTGGGAGAAAAATAGAGGAAATTATGGAGAAATTGAGGAAAATGGATTTTGATGCTCTTTAAATTAGATGTGATATTTAGGGAGTGTCATGACTCGAGGTTGAGTATAAGTACGAGTATTTGTGATTTGACACGCAAAATGAGGTCGTGCACGAGGGTCGAGGCAATCCGAATACGTTCAGGTGAGTGGTTTGATTCTAGTCTTACCTTGTCTTGAAAATGTGTTGGAATGTGTGTAGTGGGTTCAGGTGAGCAGTTTTACCCCCCCGAACTTAGGCTACACGTGATTGAACCAGTTCTAGTGAGCGGTTATACCCTCTAGAACTTGGGTTGTTTTGCAAAGGCGTTTTTTCTATGAACTTGTGCATGCATATTGAACATGTGGTATATTGCATCAACTATTTTTAACTTATAAAAGAGTCGGTGCATGGTGTATGATTTTCATATCATCGAGGTGTCAATTTTCGTGTCTTTGTTGGGTCCGTATGGGACGGGATAAGGTCTTCTTGAGAATGGGACAACACACTCGTGGGTATCACACCATATCGTTGGATGCTAACTCCCAATCCAACGTTCTATCACTTAGCAAGGTTTAGTATTCTCCAATTAATAATCTCAAAGACTTCAATTGACAAACCCCCTAAATCTCATAGACTTCAACATTTGGTAACCATAACTGAGGATTCATGAGATTTGGAAACTGTAAATTGGAGATCATTAGTCAAAAACCCTTTTCACTAAATGTTGGGATATCTGGTGGTTATTAAGAATGAGCGAGTTATGAATGGTTTAGTATAAGGATCCTAAGGAATGACCCGAAGTAAGAAACCCAGGATGATTCGATAAAAGCTTTTGAAAATAGAATTTGAGGGTTTTAAGAATCCGAAATTGTTGATATTGAGATAAAGGATCCAGAATTGATGACAGAGGAAATAAGGAAAGATTACCTTAAGAAAACGACTCATAGGAACGAGTCATATGTGTTTGGTTTCATATGTTATTCAAGGACAAAGAGAGTTAAGGTGCAGATCTGAGTCTTGTGAAAATTTTGGGAAATGATAAAAGAAAGAGCTATATCGAGGATATTAACCTAGGATCAGACAAGGAAATTGAATCAAGATTAATTTAGGTTGAATTCTCGTCTGGCTGGAAATTGAGGGTATTAGAAGTTTTTGTAGCAGTAATTGGAGATTGATGTATTATGTTTTGAGTTGTAATTTTTCCTTGTGAGTGAAATCTTGGAGTGTGATCTCAATCTATATCTCCTTCGAATGGTCACTACTAGACAAAGAGGGAACGACCGTAAATTAGCTATAGTTAGGGTCGAGTTGCAACCGAAAATTATTAGGATATGAAACGTGAAGTTTGCATGTTTTGAGGATTAGAATTTTCCCTTGGAAGTTTGAAAGAATCTTTTGGCTTATAGAGGATTTGCAGAATGAAACCTTACGCGAATATTTGGGGATTGTAAATAATATAAGGATCAATAATAAACTAGAAATTTGTGATTTAGGACGAATCTTGGAGATTAGAAAGATTTCAGGATAAGAGAATTTTGAGTTTGACTTGATGTTTCTAAGTAAAATTCACACGTACAGTATAGACTTGGAGATACAATGATATTTCCACTTGAGGAGACGCTTACATCTAAAGTTTGAATCAACCCTAGTTGATTTAAGAAAGTTAGAACTCTGGAGAAAAAAAAAAAAACTAACAGGGTGTGCGGTAGCCAGACTAAAAATTATGCACACTAAGGGGTCGTATAAAGGACAAGTCTTTATAAACCACATAGTTAGCACAATGATTGTCAAGGACCAAGGGGTAATCATAAAAGTCTTTGCTTGGGTTTTAAGGCACTAGGCAATGAGATGGGATCTGCTAGTGTTGATATGTTTATAAGGATAACTTGAGACAAAATATAGTGAATAGATCTTAATAGATTGAGAGATTAACCTAATTGATCTAAAGGGAGAATTAGGAATGATTGAAAAGCAACCCATAAAAGTGAGGTGTCAAGTTGAAAGTCAATCGCAAAATAAGATGTCGGAAACATATAAAAGAGGGGGGAGCTTTTAAAATAGATTTGTGATAGACGGAGCATGTGGTTGTAACATAAGTCTTTAGGAAAGTACGGTTACACCCCCTATTATAATTTTTGAATACGATAGTAGTGCTGGATGGATTTCAAATAATTTTGTAGGAAATGATTATAGCACCCGTAATGGTAGCAACAAGAAAGTGAGGTTCCATGGTAAGTTGGAAACTAAAGAAGATTAGACTGTGGAGGAAAATTAGAGGTACTGGAAATGGTAAGGACAAGGGTGCACCACTCAATTGAGTGATATTTTTGGAAAAGAAAATTAAGGAATCCAAGAGATTAGGGATTTAGACTTGTATTAATAAGAACCACTATAGCTCTCGAAGATGGAACAAGGAGTTCTAGCATAACGATAACACCATAGGTGCTTGGCCTGTAACAACGGATTTGAGCCTAGGGACCAAGGTAGAGGACTGGTAGTGGCTCGTGATTTGGGGTGTGAAACCCACGAGTCGGAGCAACATAGTGAACTGTGGAGACGGTCAGGTGCCAAAGTTGGGTAACACTGTGGCTGCTATGTATGGATTAGGGTCCAAGTTCCTATGGGCCGGAGCATTGTGGTAGAATCCCTACTCATTTATGAAATGGTTGAGGGCTTGGAAGATGACCTAACTTGGATATTGGCTACATGGACCGTGATTGTCAAAAGAGAATAATAATAATAAAAAAATGTAATCTCGAGCGAAGAAATAGTGTTTGACAGACTATTACCAAAGGTTTGTGAAAGGATTCTTCTAAGATAGTTGCATCCATGACAGAAACTCGTGAGGTTATGGTTACTAAGAAGTGATGAGTGGGCCTAGAAATTTAGGAGTTGTGGTGAAATAGTAATTATGTTCCTAGGTCGAGGTAGGTCCTAACTAGGAATGGAATAATCCTTGGTATAGACACGTGTTGTGGAGTTGCTTAGGAAAAATGTGCTTTCAGATTAAGCAAGTGATGAGACGATTGTTTTTTTTTTAGATATAACTTTTGGGAGGAATTTAATTACTGTTATTGACCTAGATTTTAGTTTAATGTGCTTAATATTACGCACCCTAGGAATTGTGAGCAATTGACTCTAATTTGGTAGTCTCGAATCTTGCCTTTGGTAATATAAAAAGGTTGGAACAATAGTAGGTAAATCTTGGTACTCTCAAGAACATGAGTTGATCGTTTAAATGGGACAAAATCAACATGAGGATATGGTAAGTTATACGTCAATAAGTAAACGAAAGTATTTTTCTTTTTGAGAGATGTGTTTTGAGGTAAGAAGGCATATGAATGAGTTGTTATAAGGGAAGATGTGAGTTTTTAGTTCCACTATGAAAGTTTTATTTGTGAGACAATAGGCTAAACGATTAAAGCTATGCTAGGTGTTGTCGAAGACTCAGTGGAAATTGAAAGTTTTCCCATAAGGGTTTCCATTTAAGATGGTTGGGTGGGAACTAAATTGCCTAGTAGAGAACGAGAAAAATCTGCTCCTAGAAATCGGGGATGACGAAAACCTTATTTGACTTCATACTAAGATTTTTCCTCACATTAGATGGATATGGAAAGCATCGCTTAGTTGAGATAGAACATATGGTAGTACTAGGGTAAGGTGCTACGAATGACGTATAGGTTTAGGTGCTCTAGTTGATAGTATAATTATGGAATGTTGATTTGTGAACGATGTATTGAAACGACACTAGAGTACTGTGTTGAGACAAACTGATCCGAGTGATGGATAGTGGTTGGGAAAAAGAAATGGTAACTTGTAGGATGTTAAGTTACCGTAGGAGAAATTGTGTTCTTCATAGACCTAAATTGACGATTTGCGTGACTAGAAGTAGGAGGCTAAGAAATTCTCTAAAGTTAATATGCAATTGAGGTATTGATAATTAAGGGAAAGGGAATAAAACCATCCCAAAATGATGTACAAATCATGATGTGGTGAAAGTAAGCATTCAATGATGCCTTTAGGTTTAACCAATGCGTTAGAAGCATTTATGAATCTTAGGAATTGTGTATCTGGACCATGTTTGGATAGGAATATGAGTTGTTATGATTGATGACCGAAAATCGTTGAGGATATAATTTTAGAATAGACTCGTGGAATAATTCGGAGATAAATTTGATCACTTGTGATAAGCTACAACGGGACATTCTGGAAACATACCTAGTGAGCATGAATCGGGTTAGAAGGTAAGCTAAGAATAATCGCCAAGGATTAGGAATGATAAATCTAGGATATTTCAATTGGAAGACGTTAGCAAACTAGTAATTAAATTATCACAGGCTAAATTTCGAGGACGAAATTTATTAAGGGGGGGAGAATGTAATACTCGAGAATCTCTTGAGGCTGTAAATGGTATTTCATGAAAGGTATAAAAGAAATTATCAAAAGAATGAGGCTATAGGACACACTATCACAGTATTAAGTGATCAAAATGACCTGAGGGAGTACCCTGGACCTTAAATAGTTAAGGAAAATGTAATGGTATTGTAACGACCCGCTCCCACTTACGGGCGCCACCGGTAAGTAATCGATCGGATTACTCACCCGACGAACCACAACTGAAAGGTTGGACTATGTTTCAACAGGAAACGCCCTAGGTGGGAACTAGGCTTCGTCCTTCCTTTCGCTCCACTCAGAAATTGGTCCCAACTCAAACAAGAAAAACTCAGCGGACCGAGACCCGAAACTCGAGTGAGCTTCACCTCTCTTCAGCTCGCCTCATAGTAAGGCAGAGGTGACCCATGCACAAAGCTAGCATAACAAACACTTCGCTGATTATTGGGGATTTATGAGAACGTACCTCGCTGATCTTTACTTAGTTCGAAACTCGGCTTCTCCAACTAAGCCATATACAACGAATAATCTCACAATCATTCATCACACTAAGATGATTTCAATAATTAAATACATTTAACACTCAACAACACATACATTTACTCGCAAGGGTATACATACATAACACCACATGGCTACGTACAAGAGATAAATAAAATACATAACTCGGGCAACACCGCTAGTTGCCACAACAGACTCCTGGCGCCTTTCCTGCTTGCACTGGACTTGCATCATCTACAACATAAGGTGAAACCTCATGAGTCATAAAGACTCAGTAAAGGTGCAATGCATATAAATATGAATATAATCATGTTTATGTATGCCAAATGCATGCAAATGAGGCTAGGCCCACTCATCCTTACAACCTTCTAAGGTTTGAGGCATTAACCTATCAGCCCTCACAACACTAGTCCTTCTTATGGCCACAGGTCCATTAGATCTCGCATCACGCAAGTGTTAACCACTACATGCAAATGCAATATAAAAACATTATCAAACACATTTACCAACTTGCAAGGCCACCTACACATGGGGCCGTCCCTTACCTGGCTTGAAGCCTCATCTCTGCCTCTACATGAATTCCAGCCTGAATCTCAAGTTCCTTTAGGATCCCGGCCTTCCTAGTCGAACTTAGAGGCAAACACACAAAACCCCAACTCTATTAACATCCGGCATTAAACCAATGCCATCAACTTCGCCACACACACCATCAGAACCATCCATCAATTTTTCCAAACAACCCCGACATAGGGTTCAATCCAACAACACTACACAATTTAATATCTCACATAAAGGAAAATATTCTGAAAAGAGTTAATCAACTTACCTTAGTCAATCTGGAAAAGAAACTCGGCCCATCGCCTACACTGGTGTTGCTTCCATAACTGCCATCTCATGCCCAAATCGCCGATTTCAAGCCTCTGGCACATTCCTCGAGTCTCGAAATAATTTTCTAGACTATTCCCCAATTTTTCTAGAATTTTTCCCTATTTTCCTCAAATTTTCAAATTTTCCATTATTTCTTTTCTTTTATTTTTCTTTTCTTTTCCATTTTTCTTTTTCTTTTTCTCTTTTCCTTCTTTCTTCTTCACCTCTCGCGCGCCTGTTCTTCTTCTTCCTTCTTCGCGACTTCTTCTTCTCCATACGGCTGACTTGTGCACACCACCTGCCGGCCACCGCCTGCCCTTTCAGCGCCGCCGCTGCTGCCTCCATGGCCACGCAAACGCCAGCGGGCCACTGCCACCACGGTTGGCTTCTCCGCAAGCTACCATTGCAGCCGGCCTCACCGCGCGCAGCCATCATCGCCATGGCCGAACCAGCTTCTGATGCCGCCACTGCAACCGTCATCGACAGCCCTTCACGTTACCGCGGACATCACGTCTCACACACACGGCCTCCGACTTCGCCTTCTTTGCTTCTGCTGCTACGCCCGCAACCGTCCTTGGCCGCTGTAACCAGCTTCCAGCATTGGGCATGGCAGCGGCTGCCATGGCCGATCGACCCTCTCTCTCTTAAACTCTCTCTCTCTCTCTCCCCCCGCGGGCTCACTCTCACGCTCTCGCGATCTCTCTTTCTGCTCTCCATCTTTCCATCAGCTCTCTGTTTCAAAATACAGAGACAATGAGAGGGGGAAAGAGCACTGTTGCAAGCTTGGACAGCATGCTTGCACGCGCCTATATATATATCTATATATAATTCACATATAAACACCACTATTTTTCATTAATTGCACTTGAGATTCTCTTAATTCCATTTAGGAATTTTTGTTAATATCATTTGGGCCCTCCAAGCCTAATTTAATTACATCAAAGCCACACAACAACTTAATTTCTCGAAATTAATTTTCGGCGATTACTCGATATTGACGATTTCGTCCCTGCACCTATGTGGGACCTAAATTCGACCCGAAAACACTTAAGGGTTGCCTTACTCAGAAAACTAAACCACCCTTAGGGTCTCCTCAGCTTCCAGGAGGCCCCTTACGACCATTCGGTATTGGCACCCACTCGAGCTTATACAGAATTTATTCCGAAAATTATTCCCGGTCGAACCGCTTCCAGTGTCACTATCCTCATCTTGAGAAGCTAACAAATCTCTTACCCTCTTTCTTGGACATCCAAGTCCTGGGGCACTCCCGGCCGCTAATTCGGCAATTTTATTAACTAATTTCTCGAAATTGACTTTTGGGCTTCACGGACCACCTGAGATCCTGTCCAAAATAATAAAAAATTATTTATTTTCAATACCATGTAATACCGGGTATTACAGGTATCGACAAGTAATACGAGTTATGATTTTAGGTGATGAAATAAGTTAGATCGGGAACAGTTTTTGGTACAGCTATCGATCGGGTTGAGAAATTTAAATCGACGTAGGGAATATCCGAAATGTCAATGGAGTGTCTTAAGGACTTAGATTTTATATATGAAACAACCCTTGAGCGATTTCAAGTCAAAATGAAGAGATTTAAGGTCAAAACGATCAACTGGGTCAAAGTGCAGTTTTTTAATTTTACCCATGGGAGGTCAAAATGATAGATTTTTGAGAATTTCAAGGGTGATATGAGAAGTACAAATCTTGTGGGACTTAATGGTGGTATTGGATAGTTCAAGGGTGCTTTGGAAAGACAAAATGAGATTGAGAGAAACTATGGGGGGTTAAAGTGTAAAAAAAGAAAGTTACAGTGTGAACAACATGCCAAAAATTGACCACCGCAAACACCGCATGTGGAGGTCGAATCCGACGATGGGACGGCCAAGGGGGACCTGGGAAGGTCGTATACGGCCGAGGGAATGCTTGGGGGCCAAGCTTGGCCTAGATTCGACCGGATTTTGCTATAAAATGGGGGCCTAGAGTTTCAAAATTTGGAAAACAAATTGGCCTCGTTTTGGTGTGATTTTGAGATAATGGTTAAGGGGCTTTTGATCCCTGCCTCAAGGAGAAGATTTTGGGAGCATTTTGAAGCATTTTGGTGTGCATTTGAAGTTGTTACGAGCTTCGTCGGAATTGGGTGGCGGATCGCCTACCGCCACTTGCAACTCGACTTCCAATGGCTTTTCTGGTGGTGTTTAGGCCTAAAACTGGTGCCATTAGGATCGACTCTTCAAAGGCTTCAAGGGGTACCCTTTTCGTGGCCATTGGAGCCTTCATCGGTGGCCGGAATATTGGAGAAGATGGTGACGCGTGAGCTGCACGCGCCACACATCACTTGCACCCACGCGTCAGGCGCATGAAGGCGCGTGCGAATGGGCATTTTGGTAATTTTTCTTTCAGTATTTTTATTGAATTATTTTAGGATTTATTGTGTAGAAAAAATTGGGAAAAATATTTGAGAAAATAATTATTTTGGAATTATTGAGGTGGAAATTGGGAGAAAAATAGAGGAAATTATGGAGAAATTGAGGAAAATGGATTTTTATGCTCTTTAAATTAAATATGATGTTTAGGGAGTGTCATGACTCAAGGTTGAGCATAAGTACGAGTATTTGTGATTTGGCACGTAAAACAAGGTCGTGCACGAAGGTCGAGGCAATCCGAATACGTTCAGGTGAGTGGTTTGATTCTAATCTTACCTTGTCTTGAAAATGTGTTAGAGTGTCTGTAGTGGGTTCAGGTGAGCGGTTTTACCCTCCCGAACTTAGGCTACATGTGATTGAACCAGTTTTAGTGAGCTGTTATACCCTCCAGAACTTGGGTTGTTTTGCGAAGGCATTTTCTCTATGAACTTGTGACATCATATGCATATTGAACATGTGGTATATTACATCAACTATTTTTAACTTATAAAAGAGTCGGTGCATGGCGTGTGATTTTCATATCATCGGGGTGTCGATTTTCGTGTTGTTGTTGGGTCCGTATGGGACGGGATGGGGTTTTCTTGAGAATGGGACAAGGTTAATCCAGGTGAACAGGTGACACGGTAGGGCACCCGAGGGTTTAAGTATGTCGCGGCAAGGTCAACCCCAAAGATGTGTAAAATGGATTTTCCATAGGAGATTGAGTATGTCAGAGAGATTTCTCAAATTAGACGTGTTGCATGTTGTCGTTTTGTCTGTATATGCCATGTTCGTATGTCTTTTATGTTGTCATTTTGGATTTATATAATTGTTACTACAATTATAGTTTGACTAGGAATATAATTTCTATTTCTTGTTTGACAAGGATGGATATTCATTTTTATTTAAGAACAATAGTTGTTCGTTTTATAAAATGAGTTGTTTTATGGTAAAACAACAATATGTAACAGTTTGTATATCCTTGATGTTGATACTCCTATTAATAACATAAATATTAAGCGACTTAAATCAAGTGATTTGAATATCACTTATTTATGGCATTGTCGCCTTGGCCATATAAATGAGACTCGCACATCCAATTTGTATAAAGCTGGATATCTTGGCACATTTGATTATGAATCATAAGGTGCTTGCGAATCTTGTTTTCTTGGCAAAATGACTAAGTCTCCTTTTAAATTAAATGGAGTGAATGTTACATAAGTGCTAGGGCTTGTGCACATTGATGTGTATGGGCCCATATCCACCCAAGCTAGAGGTGGATATGTCTACTTCATAACCTTTACAAATGATAGATCATGTTTTGGTTATGTGTATCTCATGAGACACAAATCTGAGGCTTTTGAAAAGTTCAAAGAATTCAAATTTGGAGTAGAGAAACAAATTGGAAAAAGTATCAAATTACTTTGATCAGATCGAGATGGTGAATGCTTACAGTGAGTTTCTAAATCACCTGAATTAGAATGCGATTCTCTCACAATGGACTCCACCCGGAACACCAGAGATGAATGGTGTGTATGAAAGGAGGAATAAAACCTTGTTAGACATGGTCCGGTCCATGATGAGTCACACTGAACTCCCTACTTCATTTAAAGGATTCACACTCCTCATCATGATCTTTGCTTTGAACAGGGTTCCAAGTAAGTCAGTTACTCAGACTCCATATGATATATGGAAATGAAAGAAACCAAATCTGTCTTTTCTTAAGATTTAGGGTTGTGAACCTTATGTCAAGCGTGTTGATAATAAAAAGGTAGAACCCAAATTGATGAGATGTTTGTTTGTGGGATATCCAAATGAAACAAATGGATATTACTTTTACCACCCATATGAACAAAAGGCGTTTTGTTGCCAAGTATGTGGTATTCATTGAGAATGAATTCTTAGATGCTATGGCTAGTGGGAGGAATGTTAAGCTCGAAGAGATTTGAGAAGAACCACAAACAAATACTCTCTTCCAGGAACCCGAGGAAGATTAGACATAAGATGTTGTGTCAGTTCCCCAACCTTTTACACAAGAACCTCGTAGGTCGATGAGGGTTCGTCGTGAGAAAAAGAGATATGGATTTCTCATCTCGGCACATGGAGATGTGCTTCTAGCTGTGAACGATGAGCCTACTACCTATGATAAGGCAATGTCTGACATTGACTCTGGGTTATGGCAAATGAATGACAAAACAACTTTCCTTAAGGAAACCTGGTTGAGGATGTATATATGACACATCCTGATGGTTTTGTTACCCATGAACATGCAAATAAGATTTGCAAGTTGCAAAGGTCCATTTATGGACTAAAGCAAACATCCCGAAGTTGGAATCAATGTTTTGATGAAAAGATCAAAAAGTTTGATTTTTTACAAAAGGAAAGTTGATCATTGTATTTATAAGAAGATTAGTAGAAGCGCGGTTACCATTTTTAGTCCTATATATGGACAATATATTTCTCATGTTACAATTAGTTAAACGATGGCTTTTAGAAAATTTCTCCATGAAGAATTTGGGAGAAGCAACCTATATTCTGGGAATAAGGATCTATAGAGATAGATCCAGCAAGTTGCTATCACTCTCCCAAAGCGCGTGCATTGACAAGGTGCTAAAGAGATTTAACATGGAAGATTCTAAGAGGGAAATCTTTCCATGTCACATGGAATACATCTCTCCAAGACTATGTGTCCAAAGACACAAGATGAGAGATATAGGATGAGTCGAACAACATATGCTTTGGCTATTGGCTCGATCATACATGCCATGCGATGTACGAAGCCTGATGTCGCATATGCTTTGAGCATATGTAGTAGATATTTGGCTGATCTAGGTGAGAAACACTGGAGTTTTGTGAAAAACATCTTTAAGTATTTGTGAAGGACTAAAGAGATGTTCTTAGCATATGGAGAATGAGAGCTTACCGTGAAGGGCTTACCGTGAAGGGGTTCACGGATGTCAGTTTCCAATTCGACCATGATGATTTTAAATCACGTACAGTCGGGATTTATATTCTGCCTAAATGACGGGTCATGAGTTGGAAGAGTTCCAATAAGAGATAATGACATATTCAACAATTGAAGCAGAATACATAACAGCCTCTGAAGCAGCTTAGGAGGTTGCATGGATCCGTAAGTTCATTGATGAACTTAGAGTAATGTCCAGCATTGTTGATCCAATAACAATTATTGTGACAACAATGGAGCCATCTCGCAAGCGAAGGAACCACGGTCTCATCAACAGACTAAATTTGTATTGTGGCATCACCATTTGATAATGGAGATTATCAGTCAAGGTGACATATATAGAGAAAATGTTGATGGATGACAACGTCACAGATCCTTTAACTAAAGCTCTATCCCAAAAGAAACATGAAAATCATGTTCAATCATCAGGTATAAGATAGATGAGTGATTGGTTCTAGTGCAAGTGGGAGATTATTAGTGTAGGTGCTCTAGACCCAATCAAATTAGGCATGTTGTACATTGACAATTACAATTATATTTATTATTGAATAAGGAGTTATTCAATCTCACAAGAAGTCATTCTATTAGTTTCTTGTTATTATTGTAATGACCAGATGAAACTAGATAGAAGTCCATATGATGTATACTGTGATTAATCTATAAAGATGTGAGATGATGCATCACAGTTTCTAAACATCATTAAATGTCCCAAGTTGTAGCAATGTCAAGAATGGATATTAATAATTACGGTAAAACTTGTATGTGCTATGTTTTTGCTATGTGATAGCAATGGGGGTCTCACACTCATAGGCATGGGGATGCCTAGACAAGTACATAAGTGACCAATGTTGGAGAACGTGTCACTAGACATGACTCGCCATGAAAATGCATTTTGGTTATATGTCGATGGTATTCTCATATGAGATGGGTGTAACTAATCCTTGGACCTGAGATTGTCACGGTCATCTCATAAGAAGATCGGTATGCTTTGACATCATTTCGATGGGCCTAGACAAATGCTACACTTGGGCTATCATTGGGCATATCATGAGGCTTATGGAGATGCGTGTATAACTAAGATGGGACTCATCTATCTCTTGATAGATGATGATGTATCTAAGGCGCCTTTGGTGGATATTCACTTTAAATCCATGGCCATGGTGAAAGAGATCAATAAAGAGTTATTGATTCATTTTTTATTAAGTAAAGATATCCGAATGACCGAAGAAAACTCATGTGATCGTAATCAAGCAATACATCACCATATTTGAGATTACATAAGATATATTGACGAGAGGATCAAATTACACATTAACCATGCTCGTGAAAGGTTATTTGTGGATTATGAATTCTTCTAAATAATTGGGTAGGCATGATGCCTTGCTAGAGTCCAATCTTGTCTTATGTGTTTGTACCGATACATTGTCAACATATTCAGAAGCCTAATGAGTCATACGCAATAAGCATGGTCCCTAGCTTAAACCAGGATAGCGAACGTATGGTTAAGTGGGATACTTCGGCAAGAAGTTGTGCCGTCGTAGGTTTTCATGGAAAAAGAACAAAAGGACGTAATGACGTCAATATGACGAGGGGTCGTCATAATGGAAAAAAATTTCCTAAAATGGCAATTGATTAAATTAAAAAGAAGTTTCTAATTTAATAATTTTCTATTTGTTAGAGTGACAAATAGTAAATAAAATACATTTGGGCTTAAATTAATATTTGGACTAAATTAGATTTGGGCCAAATATTAAATTAAATATTATATTTGGACTAAATTGGATTTGGGCCAAATATTAAATATTATATTTGGACTAAATTAGATTTGGGCCAAATATTAAATTAAATATTATATTTGGACTTGAATTAGATTTGGGTCAAAATATTTTGTTTAGGCCACTTAATTAAGTTTCTAGTTGGATTAGAATAAACCCATTTAATTAAGTTTCTAATTGGACTAAATTAAATGGGTCAGCCTGTAACATCCCGTTTTTTTCTTACCGAGTGTGTCACTATGCTGGGGCCCAAAATATACATAATTTATTTTTTTCCTTTCTTTCTCGATACATAACTTAACCCTGAGTACCGAATTCCAAACAAAACCCACAGCAAATCATTAAAAATGTGGAAGCAATAATCAATTTACTTTATTTAACATGAGAATCCGTACCATAGTTAACATCATATCCTCAATATTGAAATACATAAATACATGGAGATTCCATAATGTTCTAACAAGGCTAATCATCAATAAAGCATCAGCTAAAACATATCCAAGTCAGCTTGTTGAATCTATCGGCCACGCCATCACGTGCTGTCTCATCTCAACCTGCTCCTTACCTAAGCTGCAAGTCTAAACTGGAAGGTGAAATGTTCCAGGGGCATAACCCATTAGAAGATGAAACTTCTAGTGAAGGTCCAAAACATATATATGTATATATATAAATGCATGATGCAATAACATAACAACATTTGCCCTTAATGTAACTTTTCAGGCCCACCAGCTCGGCACGGAATCCCAGGCAAATCCCAAACCTCTGCAGGATAAGCCTAACGTTATTCCATCATTGCCCTAGGGGAATTATGGTTACACTCTGGGGGCGACATCCCATTCTCATGCATAAATATCAATGTGACAATCATGTCATGCAAATATCACAATTTTTCCATGCAATATGACAAAATGAATCATATCTTTTATAATTATCGTGCATGTATAAGAAATCATATCTTTCATAAATATCATGCATAATTATATCATATAGGATAGAATAACTTACCTTTTGAAATAAACTTGCATTTTCTCGAAAAGTGTGCATCGCCTCGATTTGCGCGCCCCATCTCGATTTTCGGGCCAACTCTAAAAAGTTGCATCAATCACATCATCTCGATTACCTCAAACATAAAAATGATATTCTATTACTAAATATCTCAATATTCCATTTATTTCCTTTTTTCCTTCTAAAAATCCCAATAAATACCTCAAGACCATTTCCTCAAATCTATCTTTACAACAATTCATAATAGACTATAAACTTCAAAGGAAAAATACTGAACTCACCCGGATGTTGCGTTTTCACGAAAAATGGGGCTCTTTGGTGTTAAAATCGAGACATCGGGAATCCCAACTTCAGATCTTTTTTGCATGGACCTCCGTAAAATATTTTTCTAGAATTTTAGGGATTTTTTCCCAAATTTTCGGAGGCCCCACGCGCCTAGGGCGAGTGGTGGCGCATGGAGACCCGCGCGTGATCGGCACCCGCCAGTAGTCTTCTCCAGCGACGACGACGCCAGATAATCTTGAAATCGATGCCATTCAAACCCTATCTTCAAGTCGATCATAATGGCCAAGTTTCATCCCGAAAGAAGCTCGGGAAGCCTTTCGATTAGCCGGCCAAAGCCTCGGCCAGATCGCCCGCCACCAACTCTGGCGAAGCCTCAAACAGCGATCAAACAGCCACCAAAATGCCTGAAATTTACCAGAAACGATCCTCAGGCCATGGACAACAAAAGCCCCATGGTTTTGACTCTCAATTTATTAAAAAACAAGGCCGATTTGTAGCTTCTTTCTCCCTCATTTTCGGCCTTCACTAACACCTATATATTTATAGGTGAAATCTAACGACCAAATTCCCTTGGCTGCCTTACCCATCACCTTAGGAGCATAAACCTCCCCTGGATTGACCTTAACTGAGCCTTATCTGACCAAGAAAGCGATTTGCAGGCTCGCGATAATCTGACCGAATTTTTGGTCGATTTTCTTGCTTTTCTGGCCAACCTAATGGCCATTGTCGAATCCTCCTTTACAAAAGATGCTCCCCCGACCATGCCTCGTGCAACCCCGTGGTCTATTTCGGTCATGGCCGACCGGCCATGTGCTAGTCATTGGCTAACTTTTGGCTTTTTGCATTTTGGCCCCTTAACTTTTGGCCTTTACCTTTTTACCCCTTTTTTACTTAGCCCCTGAACTTTTCAATGTTGCAGTTAAGACCCTCAAGTCCCAAAACATCAATTTGACTCCCAAAAATTCCAAGAAATTATCGTTTTGACCTCCATCTGGCAATTTCAGAAAACTACACTTAGGCCCGAATCTTCGTTTTGGCCTTAAAACTCTTTGTTTCTTGCTGAAACCACTGAAGGGTTGTTCCTTATGAAAAAAAAAAAGCCTCCTCAAGCTTCCATTGGCTTTTAGGAAGTCGTTTATAACAATTCGGTATTGTAGCCTAATTGGCAGTTGCATTTTAGCTGTACCGAAAACTGTTCTCGATTCGATTTCCTTCCACACCATAAATCCTATCTCGGGGTGCTCGTTAATGCCACATCATTTTATTTTGGCATCTCGGCTCCAAGGCACTCCCGGCAGTCGATTCGGTCATCTATACAGTAATAAATTACCGTTATACCTTTCATTTATCCTTAAATTCCATTTTTATCCTTAAGATAATTTACCCTTGAGTCCTTTAGAATTTCTCGGGTATTACACGACCCATATCCAATAGGGTTTAAGAAACCCTAGAGCTCCTTATAAATATCCCTTTATGGGTTGTCCAAAATATATGAGAGTGATTATTTGTGTGGTTTTTCAAGAGTTGAAAACGAATGCCGTTCACTCTTCCCTATTTTTTTTTCATTTATTTGAAACGTGGGGGTTCTTTTTCGTCCATACACAAACTACAAAAATGAGAAGGAGTTAGTACTCATATTCTGCTCTCCTTGCCAATGAATGCATGTCGCATATCATGAGTTAGAGGCCGGACGCTTGGACGACTCAAATATTCTGCGAACGACTAAAAAATTTAAAGGTTAGATTTATTTTATTTGTATGTAAATGATTTAATCTCGATGTTGATCCAATCGCCGGGATAGGGATAAAGTTCAAATTTTTTGAACTACGCTGCTTATCCCGTAACGATCTTACTTTACTTTCAGTTTTGGGTTGAATTAATGGGATTCGTGGTCGAATCATACATTCAAGCCTAAGTGTAAATTCCCAATTTTGCCCGAGAAGGTCGAAATGACGTTATTCCTGAATTTTTGGAGATGAAATAAGAAATTTAGAACTTGTGGATCATAATGGAATTATTGAAAAACTTAGGGGCTTCATGGAAAGGGCGAAATAGCATTTGGGAGAAACAAGGGGGCAAAAGTATAATTTTTTAAACTGCAGTATGAACACTACGAATCGGCCATCGCACTGCCACTGTTGAAAATAGAGGGTTTCGGCGATGGGACGGTTAAGGTTAGGTCTGGGGGAGGTTCTTTGTGGCTTGGGTAGCTTGGGAACCAATCCTTGGCTGGTGATTGGTTGAGAAGTGGCTGGGTTTTGCCTATAAAAGGGGCCGAGGGTTTTCAAGTTTTAAGCATCAATTTCTCATGTTTTTGAAGAAATAAGAGAGATTGGATAGAGGGCTTTTCTTCATCGTGTCTTGGAGAGCATTTTTGGAGAGTTTGGTAAGATTTCATCAAGGTTTGAGTGGGTTTTGAAACTTGGCTGGTATCGCGATCGATCATCGGAGCCGGACCTATAACCGGCTATTTAGAGCATTTTTCGATGGTGTTTAGAGGAAGGTGCCATTGAGATTGACTTAAAGAGGTCTTCAAAGGGGTAGGATCAATTCTTTGATCGGGGTTGTCGCCAGTGGCTAGAATTGAAGAAGAAAACCAGTGCTTGGGCTGCACGCGTTAGTCTTCATGCGCATGAGGTATGGGTTTTCCCCTAATTTAATTTTAATAATTTGTTAAAATTATTTTATGAATTATGATGGAAAAAAAATTGAGAAAATATTTGAGAAAGTATTTATTTTAGAATTTATCGAGGGAAAAATAGGAAGAAAATAAAAGAAAGTTATAGAAAAATTGAAAAAAATTGATATTTATGTTTCTTTAAATAAATATGATGTCTAAGAATCATTGAGTTAAGATTAAGTATAAGTACGATTGTTTGAGGCTTGGCACGAGAATTGAGGTTGTGCACGAAAGGCATTCTAAGTACATTCGTGGTGAGTGTTCTTACTTAAAAATTTGGTTGATTGTGAGTGGTTCTATCCTAACTTGGTTTTGATTCTACCTAAACTTGATTTGGTTACACGCAAATGATTTTGTTGCATGTGAACGGTTTAACCTGTAATGGTTGTTTTTATATCGAAAGTTTGTCCCAAAATGTTTTATGCATGTGCATGGAATTTTGTGCGATAAATTATGTACATAAAATGTTGTTTTATATGATGCATTGAATCATGTTATATGGTATTAGCATATTTTTGGGTTGTTTATGTGGGATGTGGCACTTGAGTGATAGCACTAAGGAAGCGTGCCAAGGGAAAATGCCCACTTGTGATAAGGGTTGAGAGTGTATACCAGTTGACAAGTGGCGGGGCTGAGAGTGGACACCACATCGGATCGGCTTAAATATTAGGGCTACAAGTGGACACCACCTCAAATTCCTTTGAGCAGTAGCATCGTTTTTGAGGTGGACGTGGATTCCCAGAGATAGTGTTGATCATCTTGTGTCTAGGATTTGTGTTGACATGATCCAATATGCTTTTGAGTGGAAACGTAATCCCTGACATGATTGTGGGATAATTCCCCAGGTTCCTGAATTGATGTTGACCTTTCCATGTCGGAAGTGGTAATGATGGTTTTCCATTGTGTCAGGTAAAGGCGTTGACGTGGCCTTCTTAAGCTATGATTATGTTATGACAATG
This sequence comes from Diospyros lotus, assembly GCF_014633365.1. Lineage (NCBI taxonomy): Eukaryota > Viridiplantae > Streptophyta > Magnoliopsida > Ericales > Ebenaceae > Diospyros > Diospyros lotus. Next base: position 29,651,533 of record NC_068351.1, on the reverse strand, counting down.
TGTCGATGTGGTTGTGTTGTCTTTAAAGAGATTGAGTTTTCCTCAATTAGGGTTAAGTGTTGTGTGGGATTCTCTTGGGCTGGGACATGTTGGGGATATGTCAATTTTGTTTCATATCTTGCATACATTCATGAAATTGTTTTAAACTCCCACTTAGATGATTCAACATCTTATTTGAATTTTGCCCCTGGAATATTCAAACGTTCCAGGTGAAGACAACAATGCCAAAGGAAAATGAATTGTTAAGGAGTAACGGCTATTTGTAGATAGTTTGTAGCATGTCTTTTGGAATATGATGTGTTTTATTTGGATGATGTTATGTTATACGATGGTACGATTTTCCTATGGTGAATAAATGGTTTTGGTTATATACCATTTGAGATTTCGATCTAACTTTCGTATTTTGATGGTGTTATCTGTTTTAACTTATTTATTCTTAGTTTGGTATACTGAGAATGTAGTAAGGGATTGTCAGGGAACGATTTATGTTATGTGTTTGTGAAAAAAAAATATATCCCTAAAATTTTCTAAGTTATAACACACCCAAAAAAAGTAAGATGTTACAAAAGGATTTCTCTGTAACTTCAAGAGTAAATGACATCTTTCTCCAATACTAGTCCTCTTCCGTGGATACCAAATTCTTTTGGTTCAATGCTTGTTCAATCAATTTTTTTTTTTTTTTTTACGTTTGCTGCTTTAGGGCAATAAAGGTAGACTAATTGTCTTTTTGTTGCTCTTTTCTTAGCTGAGCCCTTAGTAGGATTCTGGCCTCTTCTACTATAGTATTTTCCACTGTTTTTAGGTATTTTCTCTATGGGGTTGAGTGATCCCAACTTTCTTCTAAGCCAGGGCTACTTCCGACCATTCTGGTTAATCTTGGAGGGTCTCCTACAACCTCCTCCCAGCCAACCTCTGGGAAATGCTCTTACAAGAGACTTTCCCGCATGGTTTCAGGGGGATTTTTGGGTAAGGGTTCATTATGTCCATCTTTTACATAATTTTGTAAAGTAAGTGGCATAGGGGCTTGAGGCATGAAGTTTTGTAGAAAAATTGACATTTTTCAAAAAGCCTTGATACTTTATTCATGTTGGCATCTAAATGCTTTCAGTCATTCAAGGGACCGTCAATTGTGCTATCCCAAAGGCTATTGACAAATTGACCCTCCTCACTTTGCCATTTTTAATTGCGTGAGATTTCTACAAACCATTTTTGAATATTTTGTTGTTTCATCTTTTTGATTGAATTCTCATAAATAACGCTAATTGTTGTCACTCAAACATAATAATATAATTTATTTGCTTAGGGATTAGTCTTTAACCTTCGAGAACTCTACAAAAACGAAACTTTTAAAAGACGTAAGGTATTCCTTGTGCAACCACCCCGATGATTAAGTCAAATTTTTGAAGATCACAAAAAAAGTGAAGAGTTCTTGAATTGGTTAAAAATTGACTTATTTGGGAAGGGGCATACTTCTCTGTTTATAGATGAAACTATTGAAAAATGATAACAATCCTTAATATATCGAGATTAAAATTGTTACAGATAATTCTTATTCATTATGAATTTTTAGAAGAAGATTTTAGAAATAACTATTTGCACGTTGTTATGGGAAAACCTTGCTAGAGGCATATGTAAGAGGCTATTTGGTCTCTCGAAAGATGAGCTTGCAAAATTTGTCTAATAAATCTCTCGGAGATCATCTTTTTGAGACGGTCTCTCGAGACTATTATGACTCTTTCATTTGTTTTTTTTATCCATTGTTTTCTTGAACTTGTTTTTGATAGACTTTGCTAACAAATAACTCTTTTTTTTTTATTTCATATTTTATCTTCTGAGATTGAATTGGAGATACCATAATCTTGCTTTGTATATAACAAAATAGAAATATTTCAAGAGGGAGTACTAAAGTTGAGGATAGAGAAGACGAGAAGGTGACGGCATGGGTCCCCCGTTGCCAACACTACCCATACGGGCGGATATGGCGTTGTGGGCGTGGGCATGGGCGTGGGCATGAATGAAGATTTGAGTTACAAGCCATATCCATCGCCAGCAGCAACACTTACGGTTGGCTAAAGTACAAAGCCAATGATGAAAGCCATAACGTCGACTTAGCCATTTTCTCGGGAAACTCAGTTGTCCGTTGAGTCTCTCTCTCTCTCTGTATGAATGCATAAGAATAAACAAGAAAATGTATGCAATCGTGAGGGGGAAATTAAGGAGAGATATATATATATGGCGATGGCACCCACAGTTTCCAGAGGAGCACGGGCCTTGAACTCCCTCTACTTAACGTAAGTTCTATTTTCTATTTCACTTTCCCTTCACCCAAACATTCATTCATGATATTCCCCAAATCAAAATGCTCGGATTAAGTTTGTTGATTGATTGATATTAGACATGAAATCATGTTACGATTTATGTTTGCATAGGCATCTTAGAAGGATTTTATTATTTATACATAGAGACTTGAGGTACACACACAAATGATCAAAATGCCTCTCATTTAATTATAAATTTACTTTTCGAAAAAAAATAAAAGAAAAGGATAAAAAATGAAAAATATTTTCATCATTTTTTCATAATCTCTTCCGTAACCTCAACTGTACTTGTAGCGGAGAATGCTATCTTGGAATCAACTCTAAGATGATAATTAATTAACAATAGTTGAGTTGGAATAAGAGCCAACATCGTGACTTAGAGTTGGAGAATCGAGTAAGAATCGTTATCTTAGAATTGATTTGTATTTACAAAATTATTACTAAAATTAACATAAGTTGATATATATATATATATGACAAATAATTAATTATTAAGGCTCTGTTTATTTGGTAAAAAATATTTTTCAGAAAACACTTTTCTTGTGTTTGATATTAGAAAAACAAAAAAGTCAAAGAAAATTACTTTTCCAACAATGGAAAGTGAAATGTTAAAAGGTGAAGGATTATCAAAAGTGATTTCTTAACTTGATAAAAGAAAATTACTTTAAGAGCTTTCAGGAATTTATTAAAATTAATCTCATGTGTTATAGAGGTTTCGTTTTACTTATTATTGTTAATACAACCATTAACTCTCAATTAACTGAAGAATTAAAGAAAATGAAAATAAATGATCAAAAGGGAGAATACGCTAAAAGTTGAGTTAAAGGATTAAATGTCATATTTTTTTTAATAATCTATAGATCTCTTATGTATTCAATTTAAAAAAAATAATCTAACATGTAATAAGGATTTCGTCGCACGTGTGATCGTTAATTCAATCGTTAAACTCTCAGTTAACCGAAGAATTAAAGAGAATAAAAATAAATAGTTGAAAGATGGAATATGACAATTTTAATTAAGTGATTAAAGATCATATTTTTTAATAATTCAGTGACCCGTATATATTAAGCCGATGACTAAACTAGGCTAGATGAATTTTTTCCCGACTTGATATAGATGGATTGAAAGTTTCGACAAAATTCTTATTTGTTCTTAATTTTTCATTTAAATGGTTATACAAGTGACACAAACTTATGTTACAAAAAGTCTATCAGAACAGAGGCATGTGCAACGACATTGCCGGCAACCCCGTGAAGCTTAACGGGGAGGAGATGAAGATGAGCAAGAGGAGCTCCGCCTCCACAGAAGGCGGCGAGTGGTGGCTTCCTGATCGCCGGACCGGAATTTACCACCCCAGATGGCAGGAGACAGTGATCGGAGATGTTCCTCTTGGAGCAGCAAAGGATTTTGAAATTAATTGGTTTTCCAATAATTAACCAAGTCAGACTAATGTTGAAATGTTACCTCAATACCTATACATATATTCAACAAATTGGAACCAATGTTCATATTTATATTTCCATTCTAATAATTAATTTGCATGATTGAGTAAGATCAAAAAATTGACCATTTTGATTGTGTTTAGCCACTAAACCAAAAATGATGAATTTGTTATTTCTTTGACCATCAATTAAAATTATAATTTTTTGACTAAATAAAAAATTTAAATTATAAAAAGCTTAATTTTATTTGAGATCTAGACAACCGGTCAACGATTTGTTGAAACTCGAAAGCTTAAAATTTTCAAACCATAACAAATTGCTTCTCTCGTGGTTTGGTGATTTGACGATTTGAATATATTTAATTTGATTGAGTTGAACAATTTGATTTTTCCTCTCACCTTAGAGAGACCGCCTTACAGGCTACCACCTTAGGTAGTGTTTGTTAATTAAGATATAGATGAAAAGAAGTGAGATTTAAAAAATATTTCAGATAAAAGTGTTTTCTTGTGTTTGTTAAATTTATCTGACATTTTAAGAAAAAAAGTCACGTGATTTCTTATCTGAGTTTTTTCAGATAATTTTGTCTCATCCCCTTCGAATAAATTTATGTTGATATTTACAAATAAGAAAAAATGACGCATGTGTCTTCCGGTGTATTCTAAAAAAATTAACAAATAGTTTGATAAAAATCTTATAATGCTTTCCAATCTTATCTTGATTATTTCATATTTTAATCTAAAAAATATTTTAATATTATTTTCATACAAATTTATCTTAATTATTTTAATAAATGCTACCTTCGTAGTATATATGATAATGACGTACCCATTTTTTCCAAAAGATATTTAATATAACCATGATGATCCCATACCACAATCCAATCATGTTATTATATTGAGATATTGAATATAAGTTAGTTGATAATAATAAAATCTATCTTAATTTTTAAATTTGTATAGCATCGTCAACTATTAGGTATTCACGATTTGAATACACAACGCAAACGATCAAGTCACAATACTATGCCAACTAACCTAATTGAATATAATATGTCAAAATATTGACGTTATGTTACAAGTAAAAGTCCATTAAAAGATTAAGCAAGCCTAAAATGTCTTGCACAAAGCGCGCAAACATGATAAGTCCGACATTTAAAAATCCTTTTGAATATTTTAAGAAAATGATAGATAATTATCTATATTAAATTTTAAATTCTAAAATGATTATGAAATATTTGGATAAGTATCATCCCTAAGGAATTTTATCCCTAAAAAAGATAAGATAAACTCATCTATTAAGATAAACGTTATCTGTAATTCTGTTACATTTTAAATCATTTTATATTTCTCTATAAATAAGGAATCATTCATTCCTGAAAAAAAATGTTTTGATACTATTTTAATGCAGTTTCTTTTATCATACTCGATGTCTAATTTAAGTGTCAGAGTATTTGCGCGAGAACCTCTTCGTGTTCTCTAACTATTTTCTTATTTTTGTAAGCTCGGGCGGTTTGAAGACGACATTTACATTCTACAAATTTATTGCTGTATCTATACTACAACAACTGAGATTAAATAAATTTTGTTACCCTAACCCTCCAAATAAATATCTATATCATCTACATGTAGTCATCAAATATGGGACCTTTGTTAGATATGGGACCTTTGTTTGGTGAAAGATTTTCAATCAAGGACCGCACAAGTCTTTTTGGAACTTTGTGGACAAAAAGACAGAATTGACTTTATATATAGTAACCTCTTATTCATCATCCATCTATGTATTTAAATAAAAATTATTTAAACTTATTTTTTAATATAAACATAATAATAAATCATATATAACACCAACACCGACAATAATCATCAAATTTTATATAAATGAATTTATCTTTATTTTAACGTAAAAAAATAATGGAAAGTGACAACGATGTAAAATCGAAACCCACAAAGCTAGATATGACTATTAAAAATTTTAAAAAAATCATTATAAATTTAAAAATAAATAAAAGTTTATTTTCTCATAATTTACTTTCATTACTTTGATGATTCCCTTTGGGGCTTCAATAAATATTTATTTATTTTTTAAAAAATAATTAAATAAATATTAAGAGACAATAACATGTAAAATAAGTCTTGTCCCATTTCAATTCGGCTCATAAATTTAGATTTTATAAGACTAATTTAACATTTATTTGCTTACATTACACATGATAATTATCAATAGAAAAATATTATTGGTATATCTTTGTGTACACCTTAAACTATATAAAGGTGAAGACTAGGAGGGCCTGAAACCCCAACGGGAAACCTTTCACTGCGCCACACGATTCTTTCGAGACTTTGCCTATTTAGCTAGCTAGTACTTTAGGTTGAAAATGTATCAGTGCTCTTTTAATACAGTTCTTGAGAAAAGGGGTCAGTCTAGAGAAAGACCCGAGCCTAGTCCTTCGACGCATAGAGGTGCGTGAGACGCATGTGAAGCGAGAGGTATTTTGATCATAATATCCCCTTATGTAGTTTAAGATATACAAAAATGATGTACATCTAACATAATTTTTATCAATAATAATATCATCGTGACTTTGCTTTGAAATGTTACTTAAACATATCAAATACTATCATTATTTGAGTCTAATTTTATATAAATTACCAATATCTTTTGTAACGATTGGTAGGTACTGATGGATCGACCCTAGTTCGACCACTAACAACTTTATAAAATTTTGAAATTGGCACGTGAATCACGTGTACTACCGCCATACATTTGAGAGGCAGAACATAAGAATGATGCAATTTGGGCAGTAAGAATGTGATTAAAATTGGAACAGTCAAACCGCCCAACCCAACAACAGCCAAACACAGCCTCCCTTCCTTTCCCTGATTTCTTCTACTTTTCAGTCACTGATTTCTTCTCTCTCTCTTTCTGTCGGTGGGGCCTTTGAGGACGTGTTTGGCGTCCAAGAAAGTCAATAAACGTGAAGAAACAAACGTAAAGGCTGGACAGCCCACACCGTTTACTCCACGTGTCTCTTTCTCCGCAATTATTAAAGCCCACCCCCCACCTCCACTGTCGGTGAGGCCATTCATTTCCTTTCTTCCCTTTTATTTTTTATTTAATTTAATTAAAAACTTTTTCCTCCAAAATCACCTTTTCATAATAAAAATTTAATAAAATTACGTTACTCTGTGGTATTTATTTACAAGAATTATCTTCTGTTGTCGAGTCAGGGTAAACTTAATGCAGCTAATAGGGGTGGGATTCTCACTCGTCCTCTCACGTCTACTAATAGGGGTGGGATTCTCACTCGTCCTCTCACGTCTACTAATAGGGGTGGGATTCTCACTCGTCCTCTCACGTCTACTTAAGTCGAATAAATATTATGTTATTTATATTTATAATAATAAAATTCGGGATAATTATCACCAATTAGTCACCAAAAAAATAGGTGAAAGAGTCAAACTAAAGATATCCCAACAAATATAATCTAGTGATTGAGGATGAGCACGAATTGGAACTTAAGGAACCCTTAGATTGTAGCTGTTATATAACTAGTGAGGTCCCGTGTTCGAATTTTTAACCTTGGATTTCTTAATTAACTTCTCTGTAGAAATTTTGGAACTGAACTACAGGAACCCTTAAGATGAGGAATTTCACCTTCTTGAAACTGAAGGAGTCAAGCTAAAGATATGCTAAAGGAATAGAGTTAACTTTTATTTTATTTAATTAAAAACCTTTTTTCCCCAAATCACCTTTTCATAATAAAAATTTAATAAAATTATGCTACTTTGTGATATTTATTTATAAAAATTATTTTTTATTGTTTGCCGTGGGACTCACCCCATACTCTAACATTTATTTGTATCAGATAAATGTTATATTACTTATTTTTTTAATTAAAATTTTAAAATTCAATTCATAAGATAATTATTTCCTTATAATGTGACAATTAATCACTAAAAAATGGGACAAGGATTCAAACTAAAGATATGCTAAAGGGATAGAGTTAACTTTTATGGATGAATAATTAATTATAAAACATATTTTATTTTATTTTAAAAGTAATGCTATGAATAATATCTTTAAGAAACGACACGGCTAGAATTATAATGGGATTGAGTTATGATTATTAAAATATTTATTTATAATATTTTGAAATATTAATTACTTTTAGGATGATATTTAATTTTTTTATAATTTGGGTTATGAAATATTTTAAATAATAAATATTTTTAGTAATTCTTTATTCTTATATATTTTATTAAAGGGTATTTAAAATATTTTGTAATCTGAATTACTTAAAAATTAAGTGTTGTTTTGTTCGAATTGAATATAATTTTATTTTATTTAAATATATAAAAATAAATGATTGGATGGTACGTGGGTCGTCATATTTTAGAATTTAGAGTCTTTACAATATATTAAATCCACAGCAGTCCTTGCAACGGTGAAAGAACATTCAGCCGCTGAGGTTTCTCTGTGAGGCTGCTCTCTCTTCTCTGTGTGTGTGTGTGTGTACAAACAGATGCATATGAGGTGGGTTTAATATAGAGAGGATAAGTCTGGCAGGGTTAAGGGCGATAACGAGTCGACTCGGTGGGATTCGAAGGAAGAAGGTGAAGACAAAGGTGATGAATTGGTGTGAGAAGATGGTGTTTCCTGTTAGAAGAGTCTGGTTTTCTGTTTCTACCCGACTCAAGTCTCGCAAGAACGGTGACTCACTTCTCTCTCTCTCTCTCTCTCTCTAGACACACACACACACACACATGATAGTTCTATGTTACAGACTTGTATGGTTGTTTTGGACAAATTGGAGAATTGGAGAATACCACATTTTCTTGAAATTACGTTCCTATCAAAGATACATCAACATTCATGATTTAGTAGTGAGTTTATTGTGGGTTTTCAAAAAATACCCAAAAAATAAAAATTACAAAACGAAACCTTCTCGGGGGATTTTTCCTCCCAAAAGATTAGGTTTTGGTACAATGTTGCTGTTAATTTCCTAATTATTGGGAAATACTAAGTATGTTTAATAATAATAATAATAATAATAATAATAATAATAATAATAATAATAATAATAATAATAATAATATGCATACTTTATACATGTGATGTTAGTAAATAGCTGTGTGTTCAATGGATGAAGTTGAGATTTTGTTGAGAAAGAATGGAATAAAGCAAGGAATCCCAAATGTTCTTGTTTGATATTCTCTTTGGTGTTGCGTTGAAAAGAAGCATGTACATAATTACTTTGGCATTTTTCTTTTTTCCTGAGGGATTCTAGTTGTTGTTGGTGACAAAAAAAGTGGATCTTATCATCTTATGGTCCATTGTCTTTATCATTGAATGGGAAAAGCAAGTTGCTTCGGCTCAGATTGATTTGGATCAAAATGGATTGGTTGGAGATAGTTTTAGTATTCCCTTTTCGTCTAGTTAGTGACTCATCTTGGTCACTTTCAGAGGCTTTTATCTAAAGTCAACCGATATGTTGTTTGATCCAACAAGTTTGATGTTCGCAGTTGACTACCTAACACAATCCTCTTCCTTTATGGAGTTGTAGATATATTGATGAAGAAAGAAAAACAGATAAAAAGAACAAAAGGGAAGAAAATTTCCCCTTGATCAAGTATGTTAGGAGTTCATGAATGATAGATAGAAATGATTTACAATCTAGAATTCATCTAGCCCATCTGACCTAGTGGAATTAAGGCTTGATATGTTGTTGTCATTGTATATCATTGTTTAAATTGTATTTTAATATGCTTTGAAAATATAGTATAAAAGATTCCAAGTGGTGGGCTACACCCACTAGGCTAAATCCACTTAAAGACAAAATGTATTAAATGCCACAATTATACATCTTAATACCCAATGAAATGCTAGCTATAACCAACATGTTGGTCCCGGATGGAAATGCCCTAATTGTGATTATATTGATATATTTCACTACATTTTTGTAATTTTTTTTGGGCACCGATGAATAGATTGTTATGGAGATAGAAGTTAGTATTACTGGCTTTTTAGTTCAAGAAACAAGTTGGATTAACACATATTTTGGAGGATTTGTAACCTGGATGACTTGTACAAGTTCACACCCACCTTTTGCTGATAATTCTTATGGTGTTGTCTCTCAGGCTTTGTCTTTTGTTTTTGTTTTCTTAAGATAATTGTAGTTAGGCTAATTATATTTTAGTTAGGATACGATTTTAGCCTATATGTAGATTCTCTCCTGAAATCTCTCTATTCTCTCTCTCTTTGCTTTTGCTTCTTCTTCTTAATCTCTTCTCTTTTGCTTTGATTTTCTGCAATCTTTTTGTTGTTCCGCATCAATGCTTCAGAAAGATCTCTTACACTCTCTGACTGTGCTCTTTTGGGCAGGTGCTGGGCTGCTAAAGCTTCACGATGACATACAAACCTGTGGATACGAGGATGTGCAGGTGATGTGGGATATGCTCAAGAGGTCGGACTCAGAGTTGGTGCAGAACCAGGCCAAGCGCAAGCACCGGCCTCTTTGGAGGGTCTTTGTGTGGTCCAACCATCACTCCCCCTCACCTTTCTCCCCAACCCAAGCATCGACTCCTCGGTAACTTGCTCTGGTTCAGTACTAGGGTCATAACAATAATGTCTTGCCGATGCCCTGCTACATGACACAGCATCAGCATTCACAATTCCACGGTGCCAATGAAGTGATACGGTACAGTTACGGTGCTGTTGCAAGTTTATCTATGTTGTCGTGATTATGAATTATGTGTCGATGTTATGTCTGTTGCCAGTATAAGATCACTATCAAAATGACAAGAGTCATTTGTAAATATAGTATGTTTCTTATCATAGCCCACAATTGAGTCTTGCTGTTGAGGTGTTCTTGTAGGCCCCATTTTGCTTGTTTCATGTACTTGCATTGAGCAGAATGTGATGTGCATGAGTTCATTTTGCTGTTGAAGGGGTGAGAGATTGAATTGCTTCGAGATCTACATTTATAAGAATGGATTATGTTCATTTTGCAGTTGAAAAGTAGAGGCAATTGCTAACTTGAAAGGTTAAACTATCAAATAAAGGGAAGTTGAATTCAGTATACTTGTTTCCTCTTAAGCTATTTTATTGTTGGTTTCATTGTTTTTCTGTTAAGTTAGAGTTCATGTAGCCACATAACACGATATTATGTTGTTGTTGTTGCTTCGCCTCTTTGATGTTTTATTTTCCTTCTTGTTTTTTTTCTTGGTGCGTGTACTAAAGTCGTATAACTAACTAACTAACTAACTATAAATACTTGTTTTTTGTGTGCGTGATAACTACCAGTATCTATAACTCCAGTTTCCTTTTCCTTTCTCGGTTTTATTTACTTTCCATAACATTGTGAGTGCAAATTACTTGTGATTGACCGATCATAGCTAGTAACAACAACATATCGAGCCTCCTTTACTCCACTACATGGGGTCGGCTGGCTGAACTTAAGCATGCCGAAGAATTTTTAGTCCTGCTGTGTTACTTAGAGCTGCATCACGGGCGGTAAAATGCAGCAATTGCTGGTCTAAACAGTGAAAAGAAAGGGCAAATACAGCTTCAGACAAGCCCGTGTCTGTAGTTCTCTTCTCTGAATCCTTCTCGAGGAATAAGGAATGGCTTTCCACTGACAGTTGCATTAAAGCAACAGAAATTTGGCATCAAACCACTCCGGCAACTTCTTGGGTACCCTCAACCGTAGATTTTAAAACTGGACTGGTCATCGAATCGATCGGGATATTGATTCACTGGTTCAATGATTGCTAGTTTACAATTTATATATAAATTCAGGTTATGTGAATATATTATATATATTGTTAGCATTCAAAAAACATTAAAATAATATAAAAGCTAATTGAAAATTAAAAAAAAAAAGTTTTACTAAGATGTAAATGGGGTGATGGAAGCAAACAAAGCTATGGGTCGAATGGAGGTAGCATTCATCAGAGATAAGATAATAAGTATTTGAAGCAAATGGTTCACTTAGCAATGGTTGGGAATTTGAATAAAAAAAAGAAAGAAAGAAAGAGAAAGAGAGTCTGACGTTCAAATCTTATTCCCCCCCCCCCCCCCCCCCCCCAAAAAAAAAAAAAACAGAATAATTTACCTATCCATTAAAGGAAAGAGAACTTTAAAAATTGTGGGCTGTTTAATACTTGGATAAAATTAACATGGGCCAATTGTTTTAATGAGATACACAGTCTACCAATTTTGACCGGTTTATAGGCATCTCTAGTCCAGTCGTTATTTTGAAGTTTGAGTGAGAGGATAATTGGTATGGATGAAGTTTCATATTCTTCCTCATTTACAGTGAATTTGAGGGGCAGCGAGGAACTTGGTGCCTAGCAATCTGATTAATTGATTATCTGCACAGCTTTGCCCAGTTCTTCGATTATCTGCTCATCATGCTTTTCTGTTCAGAAGAACTGTTATCCTTTTGATTTACCTGAGAAGGAGGAGGCAAAAAACTGTGGTAATAATCCATCCATCCATCCATCCATCCATCCATCCATCCTGTTAGGACCAGATCGTGCAGATCACACAGAAATCCAATATGAAAGAAAACGGGAAATTTAGCATGGTTCGATGTCAGCTGTCTACGCCCACAATCTCATAAGGTGGAAAAGAATCGGCACTGAAACAAAAGTCTTACACACAGAAACTTAACACATCCCATAACTTAACATCTGTGACAGCAATTACCTGCAAAATCATTAGTTCTGCTAGTTGTTGGGTTCATGCTTGCACCCAAACAAGCAAATGTTTTGACCATTTCTCTACCTTGAAGGAAGCTTCTCGGTGGATATTCACCCAGAAACTTAAAACATTAAAGAATTAACATGGAGAAGCTACCAAATACGGAAACCAATGTCTAGGACATCCCAGTGGACGAGACTCCCTGTCCTTAACTTGTACGCGGCCCTCTCTTTGCTTTTTCGCAAAGGAGATGTTTCCACAACTCGACAGTGTGAACTTCGGATTACAAAGGAACAGTCTTACCATAACTACCAAGAAAAGACCAAAGAGGTAAGATCCAACTAACTACTTAAAGAACATACATTACCATCAAGACAAGCAGTAACACACCATTGAGAACAATCATGCCAAAACTTCTTCTTGATACTGAGATACCAATAATTACCTAATATTGAGAATTCACAAGAACGCTTACATGCAATTTGAGCTTCCTACCAGATTAGATAAATTATTCCTGCAAAACTGTTTCTAATTTTCCCCCTAATGGGCTGTAAATTATAGAGAAAGAAAGAAGAAACCTTGAGGCCAGACTTACTAAAATTACAACAAAGGAAGCTTATATCTGCAATGCTTTTTTCTTCAAGTTCCTTCAACTGCTTTTGCTGATAAACACTGTATTTTTAGCTATGGACGCGCTTCTGATTAGAAGACTTCAAAGTTTCCTGCTCCAAACCCGATCATGTTGTAAAGGCCTGAGCTTTTCTCATCAAGGCAACATCAGAAAGGCAATTGAAATGAAATTCCAGCACCAACTTGCCCACAGGTCCCCTAAGAGGCAGCACGCCATTTGCATCAGCAGTGTCCAAATAAATTGGATCAGAATCACTGCATTTTGGTCTCATGTTCTATTCCTCCCCCAAATGGAGGCCAGGATATTTGCTCCAGCAGTGATGGCCAGTCTTCACCAAGCTGCTCCGGCTTCACCTCCATTGCGGCTCTGAAATCTACTGAGGATATTGCATAATAGGGTTTAGTCTCTTGTATGCTTCCCATAAGCCTACTGCTGCTTGGCGCATGATGGTGAAGATCCAGCCTGACACCATTAACAAGCTTCGGATGAGCCTGGTGCCTGTGCATACTGCTCTTTGTTGGTTCAAGGCTTGACCTTGTTCCCGCCAGTTGACTGCTAGACTTTATCAACCCCTTCAAATAAGCATCCAAACCATTGTTCAACACATCACTACACTCCATTGTAGCTCCTTGGAGGCCCTGAATTCTAGCAATCTGCTTGACACGCTCCCTTACTGCTCTGGGATACAACAAACCACCACCGGTTAATTGGCCAAAACAATTAGTACTCCTTAGGAGAGGCTTCACTCTCCGGGCTCCACCAGCACTAACAGGGCAAAATGGAATGCCAAGTGGAGCTTCGATATCACTCCAACGAGTGGCCTCTTTCCTACCCTCAGAAACTGGGCATCCGCTGTGTACAGAAGTTGAACCATCTGCCTTACTTCCTGCATGCGCTGTGAGTTCTTGATGATGCTGCACCTGTCTTTGAATAATGCGTGGAGTCAGAGCCCCATTTTCCATAGAAGTACTATCGTAACCAGAAAGTGATTGCCGATTCTTCCCACTAGGTCCCAAACCATTGGAATGATCCAAACCCTCCTGATCATGACTAACTGCCCTACCCTTCCGAGGTGGCAAAATGTCTCCATTGGACAAACTTGACGGATTTGGCATATTTTGCGAGTTCCCATCTCTTGGAGGCTCTTCATTTCCAACTACCCCAACAACAGGCTTCAAAAGTTCCTTCCCATATATTGCCGGTGGAACTTTCGCACTACAGGCATTTTTCAGGATCGAACGAATAAAGTGATTATGCAGCGGAATATTCTCTCTCCCAAGAATCTGAATGCAAAGCTTGTTGAACTCAACCTTGCTCATCAACAAATTCAGAAACATATTCAGATAGTTAAAATAAAGCTTTGATCCATCTGGCCCAACTTTCTTAACTATCTGCGCTTTCAATTCAGTAAGATCGATGCGCTGCTGCTGATTTGCCGGCGGTTGCATTTCTCGACACATAGGGTCCATACACAGAAACAAATCACAAAATTTCCACCGCCCAAGGACAAAATCTGAAGACCCCAATTGCACAACTAAATTAGGGTTTTACTCTTCTTCCAAAAACCCATCTTCCAAACGAGTCTCAGTCCCTCGCCGAGCAAACCCGGCAATGCCGAAGAGAAGCACATCGTGAGAAGCCCAAGCCAAAGGTTGAAAAGCTTGAAGGCCTCAAGAGTCCAGAACAGGAGATCCCAATTTCCAACTAACTCTCCCTCCAAAACCAACTGCATAAATTTTGAAAGTTCAGTCCACAAAACCCTAAACCTAATCCAATCTATCCTACAGTAAAGCAAAAACTTCCATTTTTCAACCACGAAGTCCAAACCCACCAACCAAACCCCTCCCCGAGACCAAGTAAGCCCCCAATTTTCCAAAACTCGAACTCCCAAATTACTCTCTCCCAAAGCTCAACCCGACCCAATCCCGGTTTTATTCGAGGTCACGGGCATCACCCAAGACTCAAACCTTCACAACGAATTTGATGCAAAACAACAGAGATACAAGCCTAAGAATTGAAGAACATAACCAGATACAGACACGGACAGAGAGAGAGAGGGAGGGAGAAAGAGGACGAGATACACACAGTTTATGAACTGACCTAGTGGGAGCTATCCGATAAGAGCTCGAAATTCAGATTCAGGCGAGTGTAGGAAACGAGTTGTCCGACAAAATCCACGGCGCTTCTTCCTCCATTGCTCACTCCATCGCGCTTTCTCTCTCTAGAAATCACCCCGCATTCCGATTTCGCTTCAATTTCTCTCCCCGGAATCCACTCTCACCGTCTCCACCGCTTGGAATCAGAGATTGAAGAACCCAACTCTCTCTCTCCCCCCCACCCCCCCACCGATCGCTCGCTCTCCTCCTCGTTTCGGACTCTTTTCTTCGTTTTTGGGACTGTGATGACTAAACTTAATGTTTTCTTCATTTTATATTTCTTTCCTTTGCCTCTTACAAGCGAAATACATAAGTAGTATAAACCACGCGCTTTGCTTATCCGTCCCTTCACTCGTTACAATTCTGGTTGTTCTCTCCACGTGTCAAGCACCGTTTGGTGTTGTTCTTCACTTGCTTCCGAAGCGCGTGGATATACTGCTCCATGAGAAAATCCGGTCCAATTTTCTTTTCATTTTCCGCCCAAAAATTTAGAGAGATTGCACTAATCATGTCTCCATATGATGTGTAATATTGAATTTTAAAAAAATAAAAATAAAAATAAAAATACAAATTAGAGTGGATAATTTTGTTTTTTTTAATTATTAAATGTTTGTATTACATTTTTAATTTTTGTTAAATATCTGCTGTAATTTGTCTGACAATCCATGGTGAAGCACTTGGCAAGCTTTCATGTTGAGAGGATGCCCACAATTCAAAGCGAAACACTTGGCAAATTTTAAAAATAATATTATAAACGATTGGATAAGATTCGAATCTTAAATAAAAATTAAAAGAGCATGCACCGACTATCGACTAGATACGAAAAACTAACTAACGACTAACTTCAATAAAATTATTTGACAATTTGTTAAAAGTTTCTGAAGTTAGTTCCCCAAAATTAGATAGAAAGAATCTACATAAAATTTTACTAAATGAAATATATAATAGCCCTAAGAATAAAAGCAATCGAATATTAGAGAGTTGACACAACCTTTCATGAAGTTCGAGTCTTTGAGTTAATAAAAAATATGTAAGGTTTAAGTCTCAAGTAATATTTATCTATAATTGTATATTCTACACAATTATTTATTATTCTTAGAATGCGTTGATATTTTGAAAATATCAAAGATCTTTGATTAGTTAATCTTACATTAATTTGGCGGTTTTTTTTCCCCAAAAAATAGTTCTATTTGTGTTAAGTGTCTAATTTTAACACATTTTAAATTTTATTAGAAGCGTCTATGTACGTCG